>NC_133679.1:13972500-14129336 GCF_048934315.1 Petromyzon marinus | reverse complement strand
GGTAGTGATAGGGGTTGGGGTAGTGATGAGGGTTGGGGTAGTGATGGGGGTAGGGGTAGTGATGGGGGTAGGTAGGGGTAGTGATAGAGGTTGGGGTAGTGATAGGGGTTAGGGTAGTGATAGGGGTTGGGGTAGTGATAGGGGTTGGGGTAGTGATGAGGGTTGGGGTAGTGATAGGGGTTGGGGTAGTGATGGGGGTTGTTGTAGTGATAGGGGTTGGGGTAGTGATAGGGGTTGGGGTAGTGATAGTGGTTGGGGTAGTGATAGTGGTTGGGGTAGTGATAGGGGTTGGGGTAGTGATAGGGGTTGGGGTAGTGATAGGGGTTGGGGTAGTGATAGGGGTTGGGGTAGTGAGAGGGGTTGGGGTAGTGATAGGGGTTGGGGTAGTGATAGGGGCTGGGGTAGTGATAGGGGTGGGGGTAGTGATAGGGGTTGGGGTAGTGATAGGGGTTGGGGTAGTGATAGAGGTTGGGGTAGTGATAGGGGTTGGGGTAGTGAGAGGGGTTGGGGTAGTGATAGGGGTTGGGGTAGTGATAGTGGTTGGGGTAGTGATAGGGGTTCGGGGAGTGATAAGGGTTGGGGTAGTGATAGGGGTTGGGGTAGTGATAGGGGTTGGGGTAGTGATAGGGGTTGGGGTAGTGATAGGGGCTGGGGTAGTGATAGGGGTGGGGGTAGTGATTGGGGTTGGGGTAGTGATAGGGGTTGGGGTAGTGACAGAGGTTGGGGTAGTGATAGAGGTTGAGGTAGTGATAGGGGTTGGGGTAGTGAGAGGGGTTGGGGTAGTGATGAGGGTTGGGGTAGTGATAGTGGTTGGGGTAGTGATAGTGGTTGGGGTAGGGTTTGGGGTAGTGATAGGGGTTGGGGTAGTAATAGGAGTTGGGGTAGTGATAGGGTTGGGGTAGTGATAGGGTTTGGGGTAGTGATAGGGGTTGGGGTAGTGATAGGGGTTGGGGTAGTGATAGGGGTTGGGGTAGGGGTTGGGGTAGTGATGAGGGTTGGGGTAGTGATAGTGGTTGGGGTAGTGATAGTGGTTGGGGTAGGGGTTGGGGTAGTGATAGGGGTTTGGGTAGGGGTTGGGGTAGTGATGAGGGTTGGGGTAGTGATGGGGATAGGGGTAGTGATGGGGGTAGGGGTAGTGATAGGGGTTGGGGTAGTGATAGGGGTTGGGGTAGTGATAGGGGTTGGGGTAGTGATGAGGGTTGGGTAGTGATGGGGGTAGGGTAGTGATGGGGGTAGGGGTAGTGATAGGGTTGGGGTAGTGATAGGGGTTGGGGTAGTGATAGTGGTTGGGGTAGGGGTTGGGGTAGTGATAGGGGTTGGGGTAGTGATAGGGGTTGGGGTAGTGATGAGGGTTGGGGTAGTGTTAGGGGTTGGGGTAGTGATAGGGGTTGGGGTAGTGATAGAGGTTGGGGTAGTGATAGGGGTTAGGGTAGTGATAGGGGTTGGGGTAGTGATAGGGGTTGGGGTAGTGATGAGGGTTGGGGTAGTGATAGGGGTTGGGGTAGTGATGGGGGTTGTTGTAGTGATAGGGGTTGGGGTAGTGATAGGGGTTGGGGTAGTGATAGTGGTTGGGGTAGTGATAGTGGTTGGGGTAGTGATAGGGGTTGGGGTAGTGATAGGGGTTGGGGTAGTGATAGGGGTTGGGGTAGTGATAGGGGTTGGGGTAGTGAGAGGGGTTGGGGTAGTGATAGGGGTTGGGGTAGTGATAGGGGCTGGGGTAGTGATAGGGGTGGGGGTAGTGATAGGGGTTGGGGTAGTGATAGGGGTTGGGGTAGTGATAGAGGTTGGGGTAGTGATAGGGGTTGGGGTAGTGAGAGGGGTTGGGGTAGTGATAGGGGTTGGGGTAGTGATAGTGGTTGGGGTAGTGATAGGGGTTCGGGGAGTGATAAGGGTTGGGGTAGTGATAGGGGTTGGGGTAGTGATAGGGGTTGGGGTAGTGATAGGGGTTGGGGTAGTGATAGGGGCTGGGGTAGTGATAGGGGTGGGGGTAGTGATTGGGGTTGGGGTAGTGATAGGGGTTGGGGTAGTGACAGAGGTTGGGGTAGTGATAGAGGTTGAGGTAGTGATAGGGGTTGGGGTAGTGAGAGGGGTTGGGGTAGTGATGAGGGTTGGGGTAGTGATAGTGGTTGGGGTAGTGATAGTGGTTGGGGTAGGGTTTGGGGTAGTGATAGGGGTTGGGGTAGTAATAGGAGTTGGGGTAGTGATAGGGGTTGGGGTAGTGATAGGGTTTGGGGTAGTGATAGGGGTTGGGGTAGTGATAGGGGTTGGGGTAGTGATAGGGGTTGGGGTAGGGGTTGGGGTAGTGATGAGGGTTGGGGTAGTGATAGTGGTTGGGGTAGTGATAGTGGTTGGGGTAGGGGTTGGGGTAGTGATAGGGGTTTGGGTAGGGGTTGGGGTAGTGATGAGGGTTGGGGTAGTGATGGGGGTAGGGGTAGTGATGGGGGTAGGGGTAGTGATAGGGGTTGGGGTAGTGATAGGGGTTGGGGTAGTGATAGGGGTTGGGGTAGTGATGAGGGTTGGGTAGTGATGGGGGTAGGGGTAGTGATGGGGGTAGGGGTAGTGATAGGGGTTGGGGTAGTGATAGGGGTTGGGGTAGTGATAGTGGTTGGGGTAGGGGTTGGGGTAGTGATAGGGGTTGGGGTAGTGATGGGGGTAGGGGTAGTGATGGGGGTAGGGGTAGTGTTAGGGGTTGGGGTAGTGATAGGGGTTGGGGTAGTGATAGGGGTTGGGGTAGTGATGAGGGTTGGGGTAGTGATGGGGGTAGGGGTAGTGATGGGGGTAGTGGTAGTGATAGGGTTGGGGTAGTGATAGGGGTTGGGGTAGTGATAGGGGTTGGGGTAGTGATAGGGGTTGGGGTAGTGATAGGGGCTGGAGTAGTGATAGGGGTGGGGGTAGTGATAGTGGTTGGGGTAGTGATAGGGGTTGGGGTAGTGATAAGGGTTGGGGTAGTGATGAGGGTTGGGGTAGTGATGGGGGTAGGGGTAGTGATGGGCGTAGGGGTAGTGATGGGGGTAGGGGTAGTGATGGGGGTAGTGATAGGGGTTGGGGTAGTGATAGGGGTTGGGGTAGTGATGGGGGGTAGGGGTAGTGATGAGGGTTGGGGTAGTGATAGGGGGTTGGGGTAGTGATAGGGATTGGGGTAGTGATAGGGGTTAGGATAGGGATAGGGATAGGGGTTGGGGTAGTGATAGGGGTTGGGGTAGTAATGGGGTTGGGGTAGTGATAGGGGTTGGGGTAGTGATAGGGGTTGGGGTAGTGATAGGGTTGGAGTAGTGATGGGGGTTGGGGTAGTGACAGGGTTTGGGGTAGGGGTAGTGATAGGGGTAGTGATAGGGGTAGTGATGGGGGTTTGGTAGTGATGGGGGTTGTTGTAGTGGTAGGGATAGGGGTTGTGATAGGGGTTGGGGTAGTGATAGGGGTAGTGATGGTGGTTGGGGTAGTGATAGGGGTTGGGGTAGTGATGGGGATTGTTGTAGTGATAGGGGTTAGGGTAGTGATAGGGGTTGGGGTAGTGATGGGGGTTGGGGTAGTGATAGGGGTTGTGGTAGTGAGAGGGGTTGGGGTAGTGATGAGGGTTGGGGTAGTGATAGTGGTTGGGGTAGTGATAGTGGTTGGGGTAGTGATAGTGGTTGGGGTAGTGATAGTGGTTGGGGTAGGGTTTGGGGTAGTGATAGGGGTTGGGGTAGTAATAGGAGTTGGGGTAGTGATAGGGGTTGGGGTAGTGATAGGGTTTGGGGTAGTGATAGGGTTGGGGTAGTGATAGGGGTGGGGTAGTGATAGGGGTTGGGGTAGGGGTTGGGGTAGTGATGAGGGTTGGGGTAGTGATAGTGGTTGGGGTAGTGATAGTGGTTGGGGTAGGGGTGGGGGTAGTGATAGGGTTTGGGTAGGGGTTGGGGTAGTGATGAGGGTTGGGGTAGTGATGGGGGTAGGGGTAGTGATGGGGGTAGGGGTAGTGATAGGGGTTGGGGTAGTGATAGGGGGTTGGGGTAGTGATAGGGGTTGGGGTAGTGATGAGGGTTGGGTAGTGATGGGGTAGGGGTAGTGATGGTGTAGGGGTAGTGATAGGGGTTGGGTAGTGATAGGGGTTGGGGTAGTGATAGTGGTTGGGGTAGGGGTTGGGGTAGTGATAGGGGTTGGGGTAGTGATGGGGGTAGGGGTAGTGATGGGGGTAGGGGTAGTGTTAGGGTTGGGGTAGTGATAGGGGTTGGGGTAGTGATAGGGGTTGGAGTAGTGATGAGGGTTGGGGTAGTGATGGGGGTAGGGGTAGTGATGGGGGTAGGGGTAGTGATAGGGGTTGGGGTAGTTATAGGGGTTGGGGTAGTGATAGGGGTTGGGGTAGTGATAGGGGTTGGGGTAGTGATAGGGGTTGGGGTTAGTGATAGGGGCTGGAGTAGTGATAGGGGTGGGGTAGTATAGTGGTTGGGGTAGTGATAGGGGTTGCGGTAGTGATAAGGGTTGGGGTAGTGATGAGGGTTGGGGTAGTGATGGGGGTAGGGGTAGTGATGGGCGTAGGGGTAGTGATGGGGGTAGGGGTAGTGATGGGGGTAGTGATAGGGTTGGGTAGTGATAGGGGTTGGGGTAGTGATGGGGGTAGGGGTAGTGATGAGGGTTGGGGTAGTGATAGGGTTTGAGGTAGTGATAGGGATTGGGGTAGTGATAGGGGTTAGGATAGGGAGAGGGGTTGGGGTAGTGATAGGGGTTGGGGTAGTAATGGGGTTGGGGTAGTGATAGGGGTTGGGGTAGTGATAGGGGTTGGGGTAGTGATAGGGTTGGAGTAGTGATGGGGGTTGGGGTAGTGACAGGGTTTGGGGTAGGGGTAGTGATAGGGGTAGTGATAGGGGTAGTGATGGGGGTTTGGTAGTGATGGGGGTTGTTGTAGTGGTAGGGATAGGGGTTGTGATAGGGGTTGGGGTAGTGATAGGGGTAGTGATGGTGGTTGGGGTAGTGATAGGGGTTGGGGTAGTGATGGGGATTGTTGTAGTGAAAGGGGTTAGGGTAGTGATAGGGGTTGGGGTAGTGATGGGGGTTGGGGTAGTGATGGGGGTTGTTGTAGTGATAGGGGTTAGGCTGGGATAGGGGTTGGGGTTGTGATAGGGGTTGGGATAGTGGTAGTGATGGGGGTTGTGATAGGGGTTAGGCTAGTGATAGGGGTTGGGGTAGTGATGGGGGTTGTTGTAGTGATAGGGGTTTGGGGTAGTGATGGGGGTTGGGGTAGTGATGGGGGTTGTTGTAGTGATAGGGGTTAGGGTAGTGATGGGGGTTGGGGTAGTGATAGGGGTTGGGGTAGTGATAGGGGGTTGGGGTAGTGGTAGGGGTTGGGGTAGTGATAGGGGTTGGGGTAGTGGTAGGGGTTGGGGTAGTGGTAGGAGTTGTAGTGATAGGGGTTGGGGTAGTGATGGGGGTTGGGGTAGTGATAGGGGTTGGGGTAGTGACAGGGGTGGTGGTAGTGATGGGGGCTGTTGTAGTGATGGGGGTTGTTGTAGTGATGGGGGTTGGGGTAGTGATAGGGGTTGGGGTAGTGACAGGGGTTGGGGTAGTGATAGGGGTTGTTGTAGTGATAGCGGTTGGGGTAGTGATGGGGGTTGGGGTAGTGATGGGGGTTGTTGTAGTGATGGGGGTTGTTGTAGTGATGGGGGTTGGGGTAGTGATGGGGGTTGGGGTAGGAATGAAGGTTGGCATGTTCACAGCTGGAGGTTGCGCAGCTCTGTGGCCCCACGCTCAACCTTCAACGAAGCTACTTCCATCCTCACGGTGATGGTGATGATGGTGGTGACGATGGTGAAGCTTGGACAGCTGAATGGAGTTCACAAGAAGTCACCAACAGCAAACTCCTGCTCTTTGAAGACCCCACGACACAGAAGACCCCCCGGTTGCGATATCCACTCTGATGATTCTGGGGCCACAACCGCCTCTACTGCACCAACCATGGTAGCAGCAGCAGATGAAGATGATGATGCGGATACTTGATTAATGTTGATGATGATGATGTTGATGATGTAATTGATGATGGTGATGTTATTAATGATGTTCCTGATGACGATGGTGATGCGGAGAATGTATTATGTTGATGATGTTGATGACGATGATGTTGATGATGCACACTTCGAAAATTGACAACTTTCCGCTCAGCGCACGGCGACTGTGGTCAACCCCCAGAACAGAACCATGTAACCTGTGACGTCGACTCAGTGTCTGAAGGAGGTGGTGTCATCATCATCATCACGGCAGTGACGATTCTAAACTAAGCTATTTTAATTTCTTGGATTCGAAGCTTTCGTGACTGCAGGAATCCGTACTCTTTGGTTCTTTCGGTAAAGTCACGTGGTAGGTAGAACAAATAATAAAAGGTCGCGACGTTTCGATCGCAACATAAGCGACCGTCATCAGGTGCCTGTTTCTAGCAGATTCCCTGCTGTGATTGTCTCACCTGATGACGGTCGCTTGTGTTGCGATCGAAACGTCGCGGTCTGTTATTTTCTACCTACGTGACTTTACCGAAAGAACCAAAGAGTATTTTAATTTTTTTTTCTATTTTACCAGGCAAGGCCCACCGAGAGCTCTGTTTCAGAAGCGACCTGGCCACGATCGATAGCTCAACGAAGTGGCTCATCACGTGGACATCTATTGCAGCCAATGACTCCAAACGCGTGGTGATGTTGATTCTAAATGTGGAGGGATAAACCGGAGGACCCGGAGAAAAATCCACGCCACCACGGGGAGAGAGAGGGAGAGAGACACACACTGCAAATATACAGCAGCAGGCGTCAGGGTTACAATTGAACCCACGATCTCCTGTATACCAGGCGAGGGAGTGAACATCTCCTAGCCACCGTGGCGCCCCACGCACCCACTCCACTACTGCTGGTACACTGCGAGACGTTGTCTGGCTCATGAAAACAACCTGATGGTAATATGACAGTGGAGGAGGAGTTGAGCTGGTGGTGAGTCGTGGATTAAGGTGGGGAGGGGAGACGGAGGGAGGAGTGACGCACGCATGAACCAAGCTTACAGGGCAACTCGGCTGAACCCGCTAACTCGGATCGTGTTGTCTATTTTCCCGGTAATCGACCGGGCCGGATGCTGATGGAGCTTTTAAAAGGCCGATGCCACCGGGAATTAATAAAATAATTACATAAGCACACACACACACAAAAAGAGACAAAGATTCCCCGTATAGCCTCTAACTGATGCCCGGTACATGGCGCACGCGGGGGGGGGGGGGGGGGGGGCAACACCACGCCCGACCGCCTTTGTTTCCCTAAGTGGCGATGTTTACAGGCCGCGCCAGGTACTCATTTGAGGCTGAGTCGACCTAGGGGAGGCCCAGAATGCTGGTACACTGCGAGACGTTGCATGGGAAAGGCCCAGCTCTCTCTCTCTGTGTTCCATGTCGATCCTGGTTCGACGCAGCGTTCTATAATACCCACACTGTTTTAACACGTAAAACACATAAAACACATTAACACATAAAACAGTGTCACAGCTGTGTCTGATGAGCGACGCTTCGGGCAATGGCCCTGCTGGCCAGCGCACAGAGATGCCCGTGTTGTCAACGACCACTGTATTGTGCAATTGTGAGTCTCGAGCGATCTTGAAATGTTCCACTGATGGTCCCTTGCAGACAGTTTCCCGGATACTTTAGCACGGCAGATCCGTGGGGCCACGATCCCTGCTGCACCACGAGGTGGCAGCCGAAACCACAGCTGCCTGCCGCGTGTGTGTGTGTGTGTTTGGTGTCTGTGTGTGTTGGTGGGGTGTGTGTGTGTGTGCTGGGGGTGATCAGGCTGTGTGTGTGTGTTGGCAGGGTGTGTGTGCTGGGTATGTGTGTGTGTGTTGGCACGGTGTGTGTGCTGGAGGTGATCAGGATATGTGTGTGTGTTTGGTGTCTGTGTGTGTTGGTGGGGTGTGTGTGTGCTGGGGGTGATCAGGCTGTGTGTGTGTGTTGGCAGGGTTTGTGTGCTGGAGGTGATCAGGATATATGTGTGTGTTGGGTATGTGTGTGTTAGCAGGGTGTGTGTGCTGGGGGTGATCAGGCTGTGTGTGTGTGTTGGCAGGGTGTGTGTGCTGGGTATGTGTGTGTGTGTTAGCAGGGTGTGTGTGTGTTGGCGGGGCGTGTGTTTGGGGTGATCAGGCTGTGTGTGTGTTGGCAAGGAGTGGCGTGTGCTGACTCTGAACATCCCCCGTGTAGCTTTAACAGACTGGGCAAGTTCTGTTTGTGAGCACCTATGAAGGCCGGCACGGCACACCAAGGGGTGGGTGGCCAACAATACCACCGGCCACCTTTGTCTCTCTAGGAGTAGCGATGTTTACACACCGTACCAGGTACTCATTTGAGGCTGAGTCGACCTAGGGGAGGCCCAGGACCGCTTCAAATAATCGTCACCCGTGTTGGCGTACAGTAGTAACCTCATGGATAATAGCACTGCACAGGCGGACTGTGCGTTCAGCTTGTACGCTTGCAAACGTTGCGCAAGGTGCTCTAATTATAGAATAATTGTAGATGTAGTGCTTTGGGCAAGGGCGCGGATCTGATTTGGTGGACTTATTCGAAACGAGAGAACGCGTCTCACTCTCCTACCTCTCCCTCTCATCTCACTCGACTCCCCTCCACTCACTCTCTCACCTCTCCCCTCTCATCTCACTCCACTCCCCTCCACTCACTCCCCTACCTCTCCCCTCTCACTCCACTCCCCTCAACTGACTCTCTCACCTCTCCCCTCTCATCTCACTCCACTCCCCTCAACTCACTCTCTCACCTCTCCCCTCTCATCTCACTACTCCCCTCCACACACTCTCCTACCTCTCCCGTCTCATCTCACTCTACTCCCCTCCACTCACTCTCTCACCTCCCCCCTCTCATCTCACTCCACTCCCCTCCACTCACTCTCCACCCTCTCATCTCACTCCACTCCCCTCCACGCACTCTCTCACCTCTCTCCTCTCATCTCACTCCACTCCCCTCCACTCACTCTCTCACCTCTCCCCACTCATCTCACTCCACTCCCCTCCACGCGCTCTCCTACCTCTCCCGTCTCATCTCACTCTACTCCCCTCCTCACACGGGGGATCTTTGTTTCGTGTGTAGTGGAGGGCGGTAGGTGGCTGTCGTAGGGAGTGGCTGTAGTAGGGGGTGGCTGATGTAGAGGGTGGCTGTCGTAGGGGGTGGCTGTCGTAGGGGGTGGCTGTCGTAGGGGGGTGGCTGTCGTAGGGGGTGGCTGTCGTAGGGGGTGGCTGTCGTAGGGGGGTGCCTGTCGTAGGGGGTGGCTGTCGTAGGGGGGTGGCTGTCGTAGGGGGGTGGCTGTCGTAGGGGGTGGCTGTAGTAGGGGGTTGGCTGTTGTAGGGGGTTGGCGGTGGTAGGGGGTTGGCTGTAGTAGGGGGTGGCTGTAGTAGGGGGTGGCTGTAGTAGGGGGTTGGCTGTCGTAGGGGGTGGCTGTCGTAGGGGGTTGGCTGTCGTAGGGGGTGGCTGTCGTAGGGGGGTGGCTGTCGTAGGGGGTGGCTGTCGTAGGGGGTTGGCTGTTGTAGGGGGTGGCTGTTGTAAGGCGTTGGCCCTGGCGACAGACGGGGCCGGCGGGACCGGACCGACCGCTCCGTGGCCGCGCCTCTCATTCCTGTGTCGCTGGCGCATGCCCGGGGCTCGGGCGAGTGTTAGGGTGACTGTTAGGGCTTTGGTGTTAGGGCTAGGGTTAGTGTTAGGGTTAGAGCTAGGTTTAGTGTTAGAGCTAGGGTTAGTGTTTGGGTTAGTGTTAGAGCTAGGGTTAGTGTCAGAGCTAGGGTTAGTGTTAGAGCTCGGGTCAGTGTTAGAGCTAGGGTTAGTGTTAGGGTTGGTGTTAGAGCTAGGGTTAGTGTTAGGGTTAGTGTTAGAGCTCGGGTTAGTGTTAGAGCTAGGGTTAGTGTTAGAGCTAGGGTTAGTGTTAGGGCTAGGGTTAGAGCTAGGTTTAGTGTTAGAGCTAGGGTTAGTGTTTGGGTTAGTGTTAGAGCTAGGGTTAGAGCTAGGGCTAGGGTTAGTGTTAGGTTTAGTGTCAGAGCTAGGGTTAGTGTTAGAGCTAGGGTTAGTGTTAGAGCTAGGGTTAGTGTTAGAGCTAGGGTTAGTGTTAGGGCTAGGGTTAGAGCTAGGTTTAGTGTTAGAGCTAGGGTTAGTGTTTGGGTTAGTGTTAGAGCTAGGGTTAGAGCTAGGGCTAGGGTTAGTGTTAGGTTTAGTGTCAGAGCTAGGGTTAGTGTCAGAGCTAGGGTTAGTGTTAGAGCTAGGGTTAATGTTAGAGCTAGGGTTAGTGTCAGAGCTAGGGTTAGTGTTAGAGCTAGGGTAAGTGTTAGGGCTAGGATTAGTGTTAGAGCTTGGGTTAGTGTTAGAGCTAGGGTTAGTGTTTGGGCTTGGGTTAGTGTTAGAGCTAGGGTTAGTGTTAGAGCTAGGGTTAGGGTTAGTGTTAGAGCTAGGGTTAGTGTTAGAGCTAGGGTTAGTGTCAGAGCTAGGGTTAGAGCTAGGGTTAGTGTTAGAGCTAGGGTTAGTGTCAGAGCTTGGGTTAGTGTCAGGGCTAGGGTTAGTGTTAGGGTTAGTGCTAGAGCTAGGGTTAGTGTTAGAGCTAGGGTTAGTGTTAAGGCTAGGGTTAGAGCTAGGGTTAGTGTTAGAGCTAGGGTTAGTGTTAGGGTTAGTGTTAAAGCTAGGGTTAGTGTTAGAGCTTGGGTTAGGATTAGTGTTAGAGCTAGGGTTAGTGTTAGAGCTAGGGTTAGTGTCAGAGCTAGGGCTAGTGTTAGAGCTATGGTTAGTGTTAGAGCTAGGTTTAGTGTTAGAGCTAGGTTTAGGGCTAGGGTTAGTGTTAGGGCTATGGTGTTAGGGCTAGGGTTAGAGCTAGGGTTAGTGTCAGAGCTAGGGTTAGTGTTAGAGCTAGGGTTAGTGTTAGGGCTAGGGTTAGTGTTAGGGCTAGGGTTAGTATTAGAGCTAGGGTTAGGGCTAGGGTTAGAGCTAGGGTTAGTGTTAGAGCTAGGGTTAGTGTTAGAGCTAGGGTTAATGTCAGAGCTAGGGTTAGAGCTAGGGTTAGTGTTAGAGCTAGGGTTAGTGTCAGAGCTTGGGTTAGTGTCAGGGCTAGGGTTAGTGTTAGGGTTAGTGTTAGAGCTAGGGTTAGTGTTAGAGCTAGGGTTAGTGTTAAGGCTAGGGTTAGAGCTAGGGTTAGTGTTAGAGCTAGGGTTAGTGTTAGGGTTAGTGTTAAAGCTAGGGTTAGTGTTAGAGCTTGGGTTAGGATTAGTGTTAGAGCTAGGGTTAGTGTTAGAGCTAGGGTTAGTGTCAGAGCTAGGGCTAGTGTTAGAGCTATGGTTAGTGTTAGAGCTAGGTTTAGTGTTAGAGCTAGGTTTAGGGCTAGGGTTAGTGTTAGGGCTATGGTGTTAGGGCTAGGGTTAGAGCTAGGGTTAGTGTCAGAGCTAGGGTTAGTGTTAGAGCTAGGGTTAGTGTTAGGGCTAGGGTTAGTGTTAGGGCTAGGGTTAGTATTAGAGCTAGGGTTAGGGCTAGGGTTAGAGCTAGGGTTAGTGTTAGAGCTAGGGTTAGTGTTAGAGGTAGGGTTTGTGTTGGGTTAGGGTTAAAGCTAGGGTTAGTGTTAGAGCTAGGGTTAGTGTTAGAGCTAGGGTAAGTGTTAGGGTTAGGGCTAGGGTTGGTGTTAGGGCTAGGGTTAGTATTAGAGCTAGGGTTAGTGTTAGGGCTAGGGTTAGTGTTAGAGCTAGGGTTAGTGTCAGAGCTAGGGTTAGTGTTAGAGCTAGGGTTAGTGTTAGAGCTAGGGTTAGTGTCAGAGCTAGGGTTAGTGTTAGAGCTAGGGTAAGTGTTAGGGCTAGGTTTAGTGTTAGAGATTGGGTTAGTGTTAGAGCTAGGGTTAGTGTTTGGGCTTGGGTTAGTGTTAGAGCTAGGGTTAGTGTTAGAGCTAGGGTTAGTGTTAGAGCTAGGGTTAGTGTTAGAGCTAGGGTTAGTGTCAGTGCTAGGGTTAGAGCTAGGGTTAGTGTTAGAGCTAGGGTTAGTGTCAGTGCTAGGGTTAGAGCTAGGGTTAGTGTTAGAGCTAGGGTTAGTGTCAGAGCTTGGGTTAGTGTCAGGGCTAGGGTTAGTGTTAGGGTTAGTGTTAGAGCTAGGGTTAGTGTTAGAGCTAGGGTTAGTGTTAAGGCTATGGTTAGAGCTAGGGTTAGTGTTAGAGCTAGGGTTAGTGTTAGGGTTAGTGTTAAAGCTAGGGTTAGTGTTAGAGCTTGGGTTAGGGTTAGTGTTAGAGCTAGGGTTAGTGTTAGAGCTAGGGTTAGTTTCAGAGTTAGGGCTGGTGTTAGAGCTAGGGTTAGTGTTAGGGCTATGGTGTTAGGGCTAGGGTTAGAGCTAGGGTTAGTGTCAGAGCTAGGGTTAGTGTTAGAGCTAGGGTTAGTGTTAGGGCTAGGGTTAGTGTTAGGGCTAGGGTTAGTATTAGAGCTAGGGTTAGGGCTAGGGTTAGAGCTAGGGTTAGTGTTAGAGCTAGGGTTAGTGTTAGAGGTAGGGTTTGTGTTGGGCTAGGGTTAGGGTTAAAGCTAGGGTTAGTGTTAGAGCTAGGGTTAGTGTTAGAGCTAGGGTAAGTGTTAGGGTTAGTGTTAGGGCTAGGGTTGGTGTTAGGGCTAGGGTTAGTATTAGAGCTAGGGTTAGTGTTAGGGCTAGGGTTAGTGTTAGAGCTCGAGTTATTGTTAGGGCTAGGGTTAGTGTTAGAGCTAGTGTTAGGGTTAGGGCTAGGGTTAGTGTTAGAGCTAGGGTTAGTGTTAGGGTTAATGTTAGAGCTAGCGTTAGGGTTAGGGCTAGGGTTAGTGTTAGAGCTAGGGTTAGTGTTAGGGTTAGTGTTAGAGCTAGTGTTAGGGCTAGGGTTAGGGTTTGTGTTAGAGCTAGGGTTAGTGTTAGAGCTAGGGTTAGTGTTCGGGCTAGGGTTAGTGTTAGAGCTAGTGTTAGGGCTAGGGTTAGGGCTAGGGTTAGTGTTAGAGCTAGGGTTAGAGGTAGAGCTAGTGTTAGGGTTAGTGTTAGGGCTAGTGTTAGAGCAATGGTTAGGGCTAGGGTTAGTGTTAGAGCTAGGGTTAGAGCTAGGGTTAGTGTCAGAGCTAAGGTTAGTGTCAGAGCATGGGTTAGTGTTAGAGCTAGGGCTAGTGTTGGAGCTAGGGTTAGTGTTAGAGCTAGGGTTAGTTTTAGAGCTAGGGTTAGTGTTAGAGTTAGGGCTAGTGTTAGAGCTAGGGTTAGTGTTAGAGCTAGGTTTAGGGCTAGGGTTAGAGCTAGGGTTAGTGTTAGGGCTATGGTGTTAGGGCTAGGGTTAGAGCTAGGGCTAGTGTCAGAGCTAGGGTTAGTGTTAGAGCTAGGGTTAGTGTTAGGGCTAGGGTTAGTGTTAGGGCTAGGGTTAGTATTAGAGCTAGGGTTAGGGCTAGGGTTAGAGCTAGGGTTAGTGTTAGAGCTAGGGTTAGTGTTAGAGCTAGGGTTAGTGTTAGAGGTAGGGTTTGTGTTAGGGCTAGGGTTAGGGTTAAAGCTAGGGTTAGTGTTAGAGCTAGGGTTAGTGTTAGAGCTAGGGTAAGTGTTAGGGTTAGGGTTGGTGTTAGGGCTAGGGTTAGTATTAGAGCTAGGGTTAGTGTTAGTGTTAGAGCTCAGGTTAGTGTTAGAGCTCGAGTTAGTGTTAGCGTTAGAGCTAGGGTTAGAGCTAGTGTTAGAGCTAGGGTTAGTGTTAAAGCTAGGGTTAGTGTTAGGGCTAGTGTTAGGGCTAGTGTTAGGGTTAGTGTTAGGGCTAAAGTTAGTGTTAGAGCTAGGGTTAGTGTTAGGGTTAGAGCTAGGGTTAGTGTTAGGGTTCGTGTTAGGGCTAGGGTTAGTGTTCGAGCTCGGGTTAGTGTTAGAGCTCGAGTTAGTGTTAGGGTTAGTGTTAGAGCTAGGATTAGAGCTAGTCTTAGAACTAGGATTAGTGTTAAAGCTAGGATTAGTGTTAGAGCTAGGGTGGTGTTAGTGTTAGAGGTAGGGTTTGTGTTAGGGCTAGGGTTAGGGTTAAAGCTAGGGTTAGTGTTAGATCTAGGGTTAGTGTTAGAGCTAGGGTAAGTGTTAGGGTTAGTGTTAGGGCTAGGGTTGGTGTTAGGGCCTGGGTTAGTATTAGAGCTAGCGTTAGTGTTAGGGCTAGGGTTAGTGTTAGAGCTCGGGTTAGTGTTAGAGCTCGAGTTAGTGTTAGGGTTAGTGTTAGAGCTAGGGTTAGAGCTAGTGTTAGAGCTAGGGTTAGTGTTAAAGCTAGGGTTAGTGTTAGGGCTAGTGGTAGGGCTAGTGTTAGGGCTAGTGTTAGGGTTAGTGTTAGGGCTAGTGTTAGAGCTAGGGTTAGTGTTAGAGCTCGAGTTAGTGTTAGGGTTAGTGTTAGAGCTAGGGTTAGAGCTAGTGTTAGAGCTAGAGTTAGTGTTAAAGCTAGGGTTAGTGTTAGGGCTAGGGTTAGTGTTAGGGCTAGGGTTAGTGTTAGGGTTAGTGCTAGGGTTAGTGTTAAAGCTAGGGTTAGTGTTAGGGCTAGGGCTAGTGTTAGCGCTAGTGTTAGGGTTAGTGTTAGGGCTAGGGTTAGTGTTAGAGCTAGGGTTACTGTTAGGGTTAGAGCTAGGGTTAGTGTTAGGGTTCGTGTTAGGGCTAGGGTTAGTGTTCGAGCTCGGGTTAGTGTTAGAGCTCGAGTTAGTGTTAGGGTTAGTGTTAGAGCTAGGATTAGAGCTAGTGTTATAGCTAGGATTAGTGTTAAAGCTAGAATTAGTGTTAGAGCTAGGGTGGTGTTAGTGTTAGAGGTAGGGTTTGTGTTAGGGCTAGGGTTAGGGTTAAAGCTAGGGTTAGTGTTAGATCTAGGGTTAGTGTTAGAGCTAGGGTAAGTGTTAGGGTTAGTGTTAGGGCTAGGGTTGGTGTTAGGGCCTGGGTTAGTATTAGAGCTAGCGTTAGTGTTAGGGCTAGGGTTAGTGTTAGAGCTCGGGTTAGTGTTAGAGCTCGAGTTAGTGTTAGGGTTAGTGTTAGAGCTAGGGTTAGAGCTAGTGTTAGAGCTAGGGTTAGTGTTAAAGCTAGGGTTAGTGTTAGGGCTAGTGTTAGGGCTAGTGTTAGGGCTAGTGTTAGGGTTAGTGTTAGGGCTAGTGTTAGAGCTAGGGTTAGTGTTAGAGCTCGAGTTAGTGTTAGGGTAGTGTTAGAGCTAGGGTGAGAGCTAGTGTTAGAGCTAGAGTTAGTGTTAAAGCTAGGGTTAGTGTTAGGGCTAGGGTTAGTGTTAGGGCTAGGGTTAGTGTTAGGGTTAGTGCTAGGGTTAGTGTTAAAGCTAGGGTTAGTGTTAGGGCTAGGGCTAGTGTTAGCGCTAGTGTTAGGGTTAGTGTTAGGGCTAGGGTTAGTGTTAGAGCTAGGGTTACTGTTAGGGTTAGAGCTAGGGTTAGTGTTAGGGTTCGTGTTAGGGCTAGGGTTAGTGTCAGAGCCTGTGTTAGAGCTAGGGTTAGTGTTAGAGCTAATGTTAGGGCGATTGTCAGGGCTAGGGTTAGGGGCTACTCCGAGAGTTCGTGTAAGGGGCTAGCGCTAGTGTTGGTGCTGGGGACCATGTTAGTTTAAGTGATAATTCAATAGTTAGTTTTGTGGTAGTGCAGTGGAGTTGGCAAGCAAAAGCACAATGAAAGCCAATTTTTTTCGTATTTTGTAAAAAAAAGGAACTGAATATTTCTGCAAATACGAAGACGGTCGTCAATCAATAACATCACGAATCAGTCCTCTTAATGAGCCGCACGCGGCCCCCGACCTACTGGGCTTCATGTTCGCGTGCGTGTCAGTTGATGGGCAAATGCAGTGGTCATGTTGGAGGGGTCCCATCCTTCGGCTGTCGCTCCACCGTCAGCCTCGACCAAAGGCCGTGACAGTCACTCCCAACGCCTTCGCCATCCGCCATCATCCCCCGCCCACGCAAACCACCAAACCTTCGTGGCCCACGCACCATGACTGCAAACAGACGCGCTGGTGCGACATTACCACCCCCCTAACAGCTGCCCCCATACCCCTGGGCAACAGCGTCTCTCGACAGGAATACTCCAGCCCGCAGGAGACCTGCGTGACCCCACAGCATGCCCATAGAGTCCACAGGTGTCTGAGTCTGGAGGAGCAGGCGCGTCCGCGGCGTGCGCGAATGGGTAGCTGCCGGCAAGAGGTCACACTCGCGACCTCGTCGCAGCAAGAAGCGTCCTGAGGTTGATGCCCCGAGTGAGGCGCCTCACAGGGAGAGCACAGAGTGCATCACTCTGTGCTCTCCCTCCCGTCTCATCAGCATCCTTCATTGACTCGCTCCTGACTACCTCTCCGACCTCTCATCTCAACCTAATCCCCCTCCACGCACTCTCCTCTCTCATCTCACACTACTCCCCTCCACTCACTCTCCTACCTCTCCCCTCTCATCTCACTCCACTCCCCTCCACTCACTCTCCTGCCTCTCCCCTCTCATCTCACTCTACTCCCCTCCACTCACTCTCCTACCTCTCCCCTCTCATCTCACTCTACTCCCCTCCACTCACTCTCCTACCTCTCCCCTCCCATCTCACTCTACTCCCCTCCACTCACTCTCCTACCTCTCCCCTCCCATCTCACTCTACTCCCCTCCACTCACTCTCCTGCCTCTCCCCTCTCATCTCACTCTACTCCCCTCCACTCACTCTCCTGCCTCTCCCCTCTCATCTCACTCTACTCTCCTCCACTCACTCTCCTACCTCTCCCCTCTCATCTCACTCTACTCCCCTCCACTCACTCTCCTACCTCTCCCCTCCCATCTCACTCTACTCCCCTCCACTCACTCTCCTGCCTCTCCCCTCTCATCTCACTCTACTCCCCTCCACTCACTCTCCTGCCTCTCCCCTCTCATCTCACTCTACTCTCCTCCACTCACTCTCCTACCTCTCCCCTCTCATCTCACTCTACTCCCCTCCACTCACTCTCCTACCTCTCCCCTCCCATCTCACTCTACTCCCCTCCACTCACTCTCCTGCCTCTCCCCTCTCATCTCACTCTACTCCCCTCCACGCACTCTCCTACCTCCCTCAACTTCGCGCGAGTCCCCATAAACAACCCTCCCCCGCTCCCCCTAGGTCGACTCAGCCTGAAGTGAGTACTCTGCCTGTGGCGGTGCAAAAAGCATTGGCACTGGGGAGACAAAGTCGGCCGGGTGTGGTTGCTATCCACGCACACCTCCTTCATGGGGGTATCCGTGCCCACCTTAATAGGCCACGCTTGCCAACATCACACTCGCCCCAGCAGGCGATCGAGTCTATACGGGGATCTTTGTCTTTGTGATGTTTTTTTACGAGCAGCAAGACACCTGGGGGAGGTTTCGCGTGGGGGGAGGGGAGACGTGGGTCACGTGACGCAGGTATGATGCAAATGAGACCCCGGGGGGGGCAGGGCGTGTGGGGTTGGCGGTGGAGGAGGGAGGGACGGGTTGGCGGGGAGATGTAGAGGAGTGATGGAAGGCAAGTGTAGGAGGAGGGATGGGTTGGCGGGGAGATAAGGAGGGTTTGATAGGACGTAAGGGTAGGAGGAGGCAGGGGTTAGCGGTGAGACGTGGAGGGGTTGATGGGAGGCAAGGGTAGGAGGGAGGAGCGGCTTCTCTCGTGAGAGGCCCATTTCACTTCCCATCAGCAGATCTCGCGGGCGAGATGAAGGCATGCCGCGTGCTATGATGAGAGGGTAGGCCACAGGCCGGCTGCGTGTTGGGTAGCAGAAGGCCGTGCAGCAACATCGCATTGCACCCACTTAGCATGGCTGACTACGTACGGTGCGAAAGAAGTTCAACGTACGATATACCATAGCTGTCAACCCATAGGGTTTGCCCCCTATTCTTGTACAGGGAAATTGAGTTTTCTGGTCCATACGGCATACAGCCGTTGAAATACGGGCAAAAAAAACCGTGTCTATTTGTTTGTGTTTCTCCCTTGTGATGGGACTTTGTAGGATGAACGTTGATATCTATAAGGACACGCGGGGTGACCAATAAGGTCTGAATTGGTCTGTAAAAAGGTAGGGCACTGATTATGGGTTGACAGGTATGGTATACATATGTAATGACAGTGGAGTTAACCTACGGTGGGAATTGACTAGTGGCAACGGGAGGTAATGACAGGAGAGTCAGCGTGCAGTGCGAACGGGCTGGTGGCCACAGGAATGATCGATAATAGGGGCGTGGCCAGATGACGTAAGAGGACAGGTGGTCTAGGCCAGCGAGAAAGTTCGAGAATAGGGGCGTGGCCACGGACAGTATATAAGGAGAGTAGGCTGAAGGCTCGGGGCTGCTGATGTTGGGGTCTCTGCCTGTTCAAGTGAACGTTTAATAAAATAAACAATCTCAATAAAGTGTGCCAAGTCATCATTGCACATGTAGTGACGTAAAATGGATCACTATGGCGCGTAGTGCTAAGTGCTGTAAAACAAGGAAATATGGGTGCTGGGGCAAGCACATCGTGCAGTACCATACAGTGGGTCACTAGGGGCGTAGTACCGGGTGCTGGCAGAAAGAGGCAAATTAGTCCTACCGACAGAGTAGGGAATAGCAGCCACTCCGCCAATGCAGTGAGTAATTGCCATATGAGGACGAGTCACCCCGGCATCGGGTGAAGCGTGTGATGGGCCATGAATCGTCTAGAGAGTTCCTGAAGGGGGCGTGGTTAAGGGCGGAGCCGGGCAGGTCGCAGGTGCAAGGTCGTCTGGAACCTTCGGGAATGTCCAGAGGGGGGCGCGGCCGAGGGTGGAGCCAGGCCGCGCCGAGAGGGATTAAAGGAAAGCCCCGATCTGATATCGGGGCTGTCTGCAGGTGAAGTGGAACCCAAATCTTCGTCTCCGACGTCGTGGGTCAGACAGCATGTTGGCTGTTCTGACCCGGTTATAGTTATCCCGTCTGCGTAAGAGGCGTGTCATAGTCCCGTGTATAACGTGTAAGAGTCAGGTGTATTGTAGTCCCGTGTGTAATGATGTTATGCGGTGTAGAATAAACGTTGTTGCCTCCTGAATAGTGTCTCCGATGTGACTCACTACACATGCATGGCTGTACTGAGCAGTGTTGCGCTTCTATGCTCCCAAAGGGCGTTGCCACCTTTTCCGCCACAGCTAAATCCAGGGGCATAATTTGTCAGTGGGCCGAGGTCTCTCATCAAAGCTGTACAGTTATATATATTTATACATACGGTATAGTCCAGTCCAGTGATACAGTTTGATTCCCGCTCGCCACGAATTGATCTCGGATTTGTATTTACTATGCTGGAGATAATCGATTATCCGGCGGCTTCATTGGGGAAGGGGGGCCGCCGGACTTTGAAAAAAGCCGAATAATCAAATAATTACGTCAAGTAGCTTATTTGAGCACATTCTTGTATCACGTGTTTTTAGGTCTTGTGTATATGTTTTGTTCGTGATTTAAATGTCTTTACTACAGTAGAACTCTCGATTATATGCGATAAATGGCGGGGAGGACGGCCGCAGATTATTCATAATCGCGGGTAATGAAAAAAAAACCGACCCGATCGATGCGAGTGCTCAGTGATAACACTTTCCTGCTCCCGCGCAGAAGAGTCTGCAGACCCACTAAGTGGATGATAGCAGAGCCACGCCAATCAACATCGATCAAACTCCGCCACCCGTTGTTGTAAAGATATGGCAACTATTTTACTCTAGAGGTGATCACGTGGATTTCGGATGAACATGTTTGTTCGGCTTAAGCACGTGACTTGTCATGAACTAGCAATGTATAACTGTTTTTAAATGATTAATTTGAGCTCATGGGGAAATCCATGAGTTATTAATTCATGTCCAAATCTCAGGTGCGTGGTTAATTCACAAATCGGATAACCCTCCGAAATAAACATGTACAAATAGAGAAAAATAAATATCCCACTGTAAAAAGTTACGGTATTTACTGTTGTTGTATATATTGTGATAAAACATGTTTGCACAATGTGTTAATATATGTCATTAATGTTAATGTAATGAGATGTGTTAAGTGTAATAATGTGTATGTTGTTAAGTGTAATGATGAATGTTTGCATGTTAAAATAATGATTAATGAATAATGATTGAGAATGTGTGTGGAATTATTGATTTTGATTTAAATAATATTAATGATTCATGTGTGTGTGATTATGTGATTATTATGAAGCGATCATGTTACGTGTAAAGTAATTATAGTTACTATTATTGACTATCGTTGACTAGGGGTATGCATTACCAATCGTGATAATACCAATGGTTCTCACTTTAACATTACTGATTCTCGCTCTAACAATTAATTGTGTCATTATATAAGGTCTCCGGATTCAGACCTCGCCACAGGATACAATTCTCGTAATTAAGACGATGCATGAGCTAGGAAAGAAGCACTGGGAAACCTATTTGATTTAAGCAACTTTAATATCAACTTGCTCTAATATCCAAAACACATCAGCAGGAAAAAATAGCGATGACAGTACCGATACGTACTCATCAATCTGTACTGAATGATCATAAAAGTAAAAATGGTCAAATATCACTATCACGTGATTAAAACAGAACAATTGGCAAACACCTCAAAATGATTAAATATTCGAACAGAAGATGTGTGCTCATAAAATGCGTATCAAATGGTTAGAAAGCATCAACGATCGGATCTCACGATCATGTGATTAAATGAAAATACACAATTCGCTTGCTGTTGTGTGTGATCCATGTGTAGTGACTAACTCGGAGACGATAAGACTTGGAGGCACTTCCCTATTTAGTTAGCACCATCGAGATTAACACACTCAATATTTTGTCTGTCTATTATCGACGACACGACTTAGAGCAGTTGGTAGGTTTTTAAATTAAGCAACCACTGGAAAGATGTAATAAACCAAGTCAAAACTTTAGCTACCTTATAAGGACACGGCATATTCTTTTCGAATTTTTCCATTTTGTTTCCATTTTTCCATTGCCCCCGTGCAGTGACCCACCGCATCCCCTGCACCCTCAACATAACACAAGACGAATTAACTTAGCCCCGCACCCCATCAATGTCCCCCACTTGGCTCCTCCCCCCCCACCTTAACCTGTCTTTAAGCTCGAGGGTCTCAGAGCCTCCCCACTTGATGCAGCGATCTTGCTGTGACTGTTCCACCTGAAGACGGAAGCTTGTGTTGCCTCCGAAACGTCGTGATTTAATTGTTGTATTTTATTTTACCTACGTGACTTTACCGAAAAAACCAAAGAGTATGAATCCTTGCTGTCACGAAAGCTTCAAATCTAGAGTTGGTAGGTTGTCTGACTAGCAGCGCCCTAAGATGGTAAAGGCGGAGACGACGACGAGAAGAATGGCGACGATGGACTTCAGCAGCACGACGGGGAGCCCACTCTAACAACAGCCCTGAGATCCCCCACAGGGGCCCCTCGCATACTGTCAGTGTGGCCTCGCTCCGCCACGGCCACACCGCCTTTCTGTAACCTACTAGCGGCTTCCTGGTGGGCCCCTTCTGTGACCTTTCCCCTAAATCCCCCTCTCGTGTATATCCTGCCCTGCTGATGTCAGGACTGCCGTACGCCGCAGATCCCCTTTTCTGCTAGCAGCCAGCGCTATGCCACTGCATCACCCCCCCCCCCCCATAAAAAACCCAGATGTCTCAGCTGACAATAATCACTTATGGAGAGGGGAAAACTCACAATAATGCTCTAACGCAATTTACCTAAAAGGGAGGGTTAATGATCGTCAGAGAAAACTTTTAACTATTAACCCCGAACCGCAAGGAAGTGAACAATATCCGACATCCGCCGGCATGCCTCAGCCCACAAGCATTGGCAAGGACCCCAGATCAACCAGAAGTCACAGCCCGGCTCGCATCTGCGGCCACCCGCCAGACGGCGTTGGAACTCAATTGAACGATGGAAAGGGAGTGGTTCAGCGGAATGAAGCACTCTTTGAACGGGTCCTCGCCACTGGACCCACATCTGGAACGGGAATTTGCGTACTGGGGACTACCGAGACACTACACAAATGGCCTAATGGGCACGGCTCCTCCCGTAGAGAAGGTAATGGCAACCAGTCCCCCGCACCCGGTCCACCCCTCGGAGGTGCTGTCGGTGGGTCTCCGGGCATCAGGTGCTGGGATCCTGCAGGTGATACAACGGAATCCTCCTGAAGCACAACTTCCGAGCTCACTCGCCCCAGGTCGTCGGACACGTCAGACACCCGGTGTTCAGGAGGTGGAGATGAGGGTTTCACCCGTGACGGGTGCACAAACCAGCGACGGCGACCAACCTGTATACGCACCGCACTGCGGCCGTACGTACCCACGGATACCTGGGGAAAATGCAGCCACGCCTCATCCTCCGCGGTCCATGGGGACCCGGACTCCCATTGTCCCACGAGTTCTTCATTCGCGGCCTGCCATTTAGCCGAATTCCCTCGAGATGTCTTCCGTGCCTCCGTCAGCCTCCTAATCGTGACCTGCATTGGCATGGGCATGACGGCTCTCTATTACGCAGGTCCATGCCCAACTGAGCCTCCATGGGGTGATCACTTTCCCTCCCATACATGAGGTAAAACGGTGAAAATCCTGTTGAGGCGTGAGGGGCCATCCTATTTACGGCCAGGACACCGGGAATGTGTAAGTCCCAATCCGACTGCGCCTCATTAACTTGTTGGCACAACATGGAGGTAAGGGTCCTGTGCAAGCGCTCCACCATCCTGTCCATCTGAGGATGGTAGGACAATGTCCAGATTTTTTTTGTTCCCAGGGAGCCGCACACCTCCCTTAACAATTTTGAAAAAAAAATTCGCCCCTGGTCCGTAAGAAGTTGTTCCAGAGCCCCCTTGTCCAGAACATACCCATGCAAAAATGCGTCTGCAATGGATGCGGCCGACTAGTCTGGCAGAGATCACACCACCGGCCACCGGGATAGGTATTCTACCCCGATAACGAGGAATGTTTTACCCCTTTGAGTGGCGGGAAATTGCCCGAGGATGTCCAGAGCGACTATCTTGTTGATCCGAGACACCATGATGGATTGCAATGGTGGCTGGACCTGCCTCGGCGGCTTGCGATGTGCACAGTCAGTACACCCTCTCACCATGTGGTACACGTCGTCCGTCATCCTGGGCCAAAAGAGTCACGCTTCAGTGTCCGCAAGGTTTTATGAACTCCGACGTGCATTAATTTATCGTGGACTGCCCGTGTGAGTTTACCCCGCAGGGCAGTCAGCACCACCATGCAATAACGTTGCATCTCCTCATCCCTGCTGGCACATGTTTACTGCCTCTTGCCCCGACAGGAAGCCGCAACATCAACAAGGAGGCGTCCTCCGCCTGGAGGCATCCCCATTCAACGTGTGTGAGACCCAATGTGCCGTCACTATGAGCAATTGTCGCCGGTGGTGGTACATCAATGGGCGCCACTACAGCGTTCAGCAATTCTGCAGCCTACGGCTTAGATCGGACGGCACCCATTAAGCATGCACACTGGTCCCTCGGTGGTAACAGGGACAGTGCATCTGCTTTGCAGTGCCATACACTCTTCCTGTAGGTGACCATGAAGGAGTAGTCTTGCAACATTTCCAATCAGTGGGACAGTTGGCCAGAAGGCTGGTCAATCCATAAGGCATATTGAAGAGCTGCGTGGTCCGTGCTCACGACAAAGTCCCGTCCAAATAGGTACGGCCTATATTGCTGCACAAAGTCCACTTTGGCCAACAATTCTCTGCGTGTCATGCAGTAACGCTGCTCCCGTAGGCCACTACTCTGTCCACACCATTCACGACCTGGGACAGCACAGCGCCGAATCTGGTGTCACTGGCTTCCGTATCTAACACAAAGGGCAGAGAGAAATCAGGGTATCCGAGGGGAGGCGTGTTGATGAAGCCTTCGTGCAGCGCGACAAATGCGGCCTCCTCCTCCCCCCAAGAACTCAACACGTTTAGCGACTCAGAGCCTTTGCTGGTTTCGAGTACCACTCGAAGTCTGCTGTTGCAAGGTTGGTTCGTGTGATTTTTGGGCACTGTTATGTAGGAGTTTATTCCCTAAGGGGTCCCCAACCCCCGGGCCGCGGACCGGTACCGGTCCGCGGCCTGTTAGGATCCGGGCCGCACCACAGCAGGAGGTGAGAGCGGTGAGTCCGCACGTGGCCCGCCCACATTATTTTATTATTCACCACTTCCGTCCGCGCCTCTTTCCCGCAACTGCGCACTTGTTTCAGTCACGTGATGTTGGTAAGCCCACAAGCTCTAACCCCTAGTAGCCAAAATGAGTAAAAAACAAACGTCGCTGCAGAGCTTCTATGAAAAGGGGGAAAAACCCATTGATGACGCCCCCCGCCCTGGTCCGTGAAAATATTGTCTTCCACGAAACCGGTCCCTGGTGCCAAAAAGATTGGGGACCGCTGCCCGAAGACACGTGACAGACCCAAAATATCCTCCCACTTTCACGCCTCTCGAGCATTCATCCGGTCAGTCTTAGTTCATCCCTGGTTCTGGCTTCGCAGATATCTTGGCGCCTGATGTAATAACTAACCCCTGGAATAACTCCCTCCCAGGGATCCGGAGGTCATCCCAAGATTTGTGTGAGCACAGACCCACTTAATTGTCCCTCGATGTGGCGTGCGTGTGTGTTTCTAGCCACGTGTTGATTGTGAAATGACCTTCCTCCCTCTGAGTGTTCGGGTATCGGTTTATCCCACCTCCTATTGAGCCCGGGTTTTCCAAGTTCGAGTCCCACTCACAATCAACAGTGGCGGTTATCTGAACTAGTCCTGCCCCCCCCCCCCCCTCTAAGTCGACTCAGCCTTAATATGAATACCTGGTGCAGCATGTAATATAGCCACTGAGAAGACAAATGCGGTCAGGCACGGCTCTGTTATTATTTTTCGTCGTGGAGGATTAGCTTAATTCGTAGTATGTATATTGTCCTAGATGATCCTTAGGTTCAATACTTCAATATTTTTTTTAACATAATTTGTTATCACGTGTATATGCTTAACCCATGGCACTCATGTATTTATAAGTGGATGTTCATAAAACATGCCACTAGTCGTATTTTTAACCTCTTGACTCTGTGCTGTATTGTCATTTAACAATGTATCACATCCCCGAAGTTAACGTTAAAAACCATTATGTTTAAGAATATTCGTAGGCTGCGATTGTCATTTGAACGCTTCAACTTGCCAGGGGTGTGTTAATTCAGAGAGTGAAATGGCAAGGGATATTCCTTGTCTCTGTGCCCTGTATTTGCCCACGGATAGGCAGCGAGTTGTGGTGTTTTGCCACGGGTTCCTCCCTTTCGTAAATTTTTTGCCCGGACCCCCGTCCGTAAATTTCTCTTCCAGAAATTTCCCTGGGTCACGCTTTGCTCTCACGCCAATTGTTTATTTATTTATTTTACGCTCAGGGCTCACCGATTCCACATATTTGTCGACAAGGAGCTATGACATAATAAAAAACAGACGCTATCACACTGAATATAATTTCTTGTTAAAGAAATATATACACCACTGTTCTGGACTTACCACTCCAATCCGCGGGAAGACTCTACATGGGGTGATTATGGGTTTAGAATTGGAGGTGGTTATACCACGTTTCTGCGACGTCTGGATTTTGCTCGCAAGCGCAATCGAACATCACTTTTAAGGAGCCTCCTGCACGTCCCCCCTTGTTTAAACATGTTTGCCGATCGCTGGATTGATTGCGGCCCTGAGACCGGTGATCCGGCAAACGACGAATTGCACGACTCGCTTTTCGCCGGATCGCACTGTATATTGTTTGTATTAGTTATTGGTCATGAAAAACGTATACGTGCCGTATTTTCATTCAGTTGTAAGTTGTATATAATGCACTGCATATATTTGACACTGAAATCAAGCAGAGCTACGTATTTTGTTTTATCATGCACATGGTGCCGATCGCCTAATCGGCACAGCCTTTGGAGCAATTTTCCAGATCGGTCTGGGACTGCCGGGTGTTGGCAGCCGGATAATCGATGATATCCTATAATATTGCTGTTTCCCTTCTACGTGGTGACTTTACAATGTTTTATATTTTTATTATTTTATTGTTTTCCTATCTACGTGGTGACTTTACCGAAAGAACCAAGAATATGAAACCCTGCGGTCACGAAAGCTTTAAATCAAAAGATATCCTACAAGTTGAACTTTTTATGCGCCGTACGTAGGCCACCGTGCTGAATCGGTTCGCTGGGTTCTGCAGCGCGAGGCCGCTAACCACCACGGCCACTGATCCCCGTATAACAAAAACCCTCGAGGCACTCGGCAAAAACACGGCCGTTTGTGTGTGCGTGTTGCTTTAAAAAATAAGCATTTAATAAGGCGACGTTTTGGGGCGAATACCCTTCACAGCACACAGGAGGCGGACGGCACCGGACACGAGAGACGCACAACATCGTCGTCGACGGCGTTTGTTTTATTGTTCACAAAGGAGACGGCGTTGTCTGGTTTGTCTGAACGGCGGTCGCGACGTTGGCCAAGCGAACGAGATAAAAAAAAAAGAATTTACGTTGAGAAAAGCAGCCGAGGGTCGGGGTTCTGTGCGCTCGGCTGTATCGTTGCACACGACGGCGGTGGCAAGACGTGGCTCAGGAGCTCGATGCCAATGTCGAGGTTTGCTGCTGCTGCTGCTGCTGGCCACGACGAGAGGGCTTCAGCAGAGAGGGAGTTCGTGTCGTCTCGCTGTTCCTCCGTTGAAGGAGTGCAGACCACAGCGGTGTTACTCTACACGCTTGTGCTGCTTGGCCACGAATCTTACGACTGTGGTTGCCAATCTGTCTATTATTTCTATGTATCTCTACGTGTCTCTACGAGTTTACTATATGGTCCATGGTTTGGATTGCATGGCCACAACCACGCTATTGCGTCAATGAGGTTGTACCGTCACCATCTCTTCGGCATCAACTCACAGCGTGGTTTGGTACCGGCCCCCTACACGCTTCATCGTTTCCATTCATCGACAAATCACCGGTGTTGAACTATTCCATTCAGGCACCGTGGCTTACATTCCCCGCCGCATCCAATGCGGATCGGCAAACCCGGGGATTATGAAATGTTGGCAGCCGGCACCCTTAGCCATAGTTCCCACCTGCAGGATATCTCCACCCCTCCCTCCCACTCCCCCCTCTCTCTCCAGTCTAGCAGGCAGCGATGAGCAACAATGATCACCTAGCTGGCCTGGGAGTAATCATTACCAGCGTAAGGCACTACCACGAGAGTGCAAATGTAACTGAAACACCTTATCCACAACAATCTTATATTATCATACCTTATGTTACTACGATCTCTACAAAGTTGGTTGCTATGAAAATAGGCTACAATAACCTGTTATGGATGGGCTTTGTACTCTAGTGGTAGTGCCTTATGCCAACAATTAAAAAGCCAATATCACTATGAACAGGTTGCTGTGAATTCGAGCTAAGAGGATAAAACTAGGAATGCAAAACAACTCCTGGAACGGCGTTCCCAAACATTCCGGTCAAATTGGAATCTCTGAGAATGACGATTCCACAACCAGAGATGTGGGGGGTGGTGTGGGGGTAAGGGGTGGGGGATGGGGAGGAGGGAGGGGAGGGGCTACCCCCCCCCCCCTCATCCTCCTTCTCTTCATCCTCCTCAGTCTACTTCTTCTTGGCCTGGACGACTTTGCCCTTGGCCTTGACCTTGGGGGGGTCCTGGTGGCCCACAAAGAAGTCGTTGCAGTTGATGGCCAGGCCCGCGATCATGATGACGAACTCCTGGAAGTCCAACTGCTGGTCGCCGTTCGTGTCCAGGTCCTTCATGGTCTTGTCCAGGGAATCGACCTTCTGGGCTCCTTGAGGGCACTGCACACACCGCGGATTGTGGGGGGGGGGGGAAGAGGTGGGGGGGGGGGGGTGAGCGGTGGGTTCGTGTGTGTAGGTGTGTGTGCGTGAGAGTGTACATGCGAGTGCGTGCGAGTGCAGATGGTTATCAGAGTTTTGATTTCCGCTCACGAACAACACCAGTGACGATTATCAGAACCGGTCCTGGGCCTTCTCTAGGTCGACTCAGCCTCAAATGAGTACCTGGTGCGGTGTGTAAACATTGCCACTAGGGAGACAAAGACGGCCGGGCGTGGTGTTGGCCACTCACCCCCTCGTGTGCTGCACCGGCCTTCATCGGTGCTCGCTAACAGCACTTGACCCAACATGGAAGGTGGAGGGGAGTAGAGTGAGATGAGAGGGAGAGGTAGGAGAGTGAGTGGAGGGGAGTGGAGTGAGATGAGAGGGTAGAGGGTGGAGAGTGAGTGGAGGGGAGTGGAGTGAGATGAGAGGGTAGAGGGTGGAGAGTGAGTGGAGGGGAGTAGAGTGAGATGAGAGGGGAGAGGTGAGAGAGTGCGTGGAGGGGAGTAGAGTGAGATGAGAGGGGAGAGGTGAGAGAGTGAGTGGAGGGGAGTGGAGTGAGATGAGAGGGGAGAGGCAGGAGAGTGAGTGGAGGGGAGTGGAGTGAGATGAGAGGGGAGAGGGTGGAGAGTGAGTGGAGGGGAGTGGAGTGAGATGAGAGGGTAGAGGGTGGAGAGTGAGTGGAGGGGAGTGGAGTGAGATGAGAGGGGAGAGGTGAGAGAGTGCGTGGAGGGGAGTGGAGTGAGATGAGAGGGGAGAGGCAGGAGAGTGAGTGGAGGGGAGTGGAGTGAGATGAGAGGGAGAGGTAGGAGAGTATGTGGAGGGGAGTAGAGTGAGATGAGAGGGTAGAGGGTGGAGAGTGAGTGGAGGGGAGTGGAGTGAGATGAGAGGGGAGAGGTGAGAGAGTGTGGAGGGGAGTGGAGTGAGATGAGAGGGTAGAGGGTGGAGAGTGAGTGGAGGGGAGTAGAGTGAGATGAGAGAGAGAGGTAGGAGAGTGAGTGGAGTGAGATGAGAGGTTCGAGAGTGAGTGGAGGGGAGTGGAGTGAGATGAGAGGGAGAGGTAGGAGAGTGAGTGGAGGGGAGTGGAGTGAGATGAGAGGGTGGAGAGTGAGTGGAGGGGAGTGGAGTGAGATGAGAGGGTAGAGGGTGGAGAGTGAGTGGAGGGGAGTGGAGTGAGATGAGAGGGTAGAGGGTGGAGAGTGAGTGGAGGGGAGTGGAGTGAGATGAGAGGGGAGAGGTGAGAGAGTGCGTGGAGGGGAGTGGAGTGAGATGAGAGGGGAGAGGTAGGAGAGTGAGTGGAGAGGAGTAGAGTGAGATGAGAGGGGAGAGGTGAGAGAGTGAGTGGAGGGGAGTGGAGTGAGATGAGAGGGGAGAGGTGAGAGAGTGAGTGGAGAGGAGTAGAGTGAGATGAGAGGGGAGAGGTGAGAGAGTGCATGGAGGGGAGTAGAGTGAGATGAGAGGGGAGAGGTGAGAGAGTGCGTGGAGGGGAGTGGAGTGAGATGAGTGGGGAGAGGTAGGAGAGTGCGAGAGTAGTAGAGCAAGATGAGAGGGAGGCTGTAGCCACAGATGAAGTCATCGTTGGCAAAGATCTGTGGCCCGTGGACAACGAACCCGGCCCCCCCTCGCCATGCCATCCCCGCCCCTCTCCCCACCCCCCACCGTGCCCCCAGGAGGCCCTACCAGTGTGGGGAGCTCGGCGGTGATGAGCTTCTTGAGCTCGGCCTTGCTCAGGGTGTATTTGTCGTTGTCCTCGCGTGCGTACGAGTGGAACAGCTTGATCAGCTGCTCCATGGCACACTCCAGTTTCGACATGGCTGATACGACTGGGGGGGGGGGGGGGCGGTGACAGAGCGGGGGGGGGTGGTCATGGAAATTGCATCTCAAATCGCGCTGCAGAAACCGCAGTCAACCACGACAGCCAGAAACCAGGTTCCAACGATAAACCGTCCGTGCTCTGTGGGGCCGTCCATAAATGACGTCACGCACCTGGGGGGGGGGGGGTCAGTTATAAACTTTTTAATAAATGTTTTCTACTGCAACATCAGAGTGCAGTGCCACATTAAATACGCACTACAACGACAATAGTTTAAAGCGATTTGAAACATGTTTTATATATTTTGGGGGGGGAGGGTGGGCAGAGTTTTGTGACGTCATATTTGAGGGGGGGGGGTCTGACATTTTGTGGCGCCGTGTGACGAAGGGGGGGGGGCTGGGCAAAAATCGCCCAAAATCGCGTGACGTCATTTATGGACGGCCCCTGTGGTCCTCTGTTGGGATGTTCGGCCAACAACTTAACTCGCGAGTTGTTTTCACGTGAGAGCGAAGGTGCAGCCCTTGCAATTGCTGGTGTCGCGCTACTGCTGGCGGATGGGCGTGCACGAGAGGATGCTCTCGACAGCCCCCACTTAGGAGGCGACCTTGGCCTGCTCGTAAGCCGCCACGGTGGCTATGAGATGTTAACTCCCTCGCCTGGTGTACAGGAGGTCGTGGGTTCGATCCCGACCCTGACGCCTGCTGCTGTATATTTGGAGTTTGCGTGTCTCTCTCTCTCTCATCATCATCACGGTGGCTAGGAGATGTTAACTACCTCGCCTGGTATACACGAGGTCGTGGGTTCGATCCCGACCCTGACGCCTGCTGCTGTATATTTGGAGTTTGCGTGTCTCTCTCTCTCTCATCATCATCACAGTGGCTAGGAGATGTCAACTACCTCGCCTGGTATACAGGAGGTCGTGGTTTCGATCTCGACCCTGACGCCTGCTGCTGTATATTTGGAGTTATATGTCTCTCTCTCTCTCATCATCATCACGGTGGCTAGGAGATGTTAACTACCTCGCCTGGTGTGCAGGAGGTCGTGGGTTCGATCCCGACCCTGACGCCTGCTGCTGCTGCTGTATATTTGGAGTTTGCGTGTCTCTCTGCCCGTGGGTCACGTGGATTTTTCTCCGGGTTCTCCGTTTTTTCCCTCCAGATTTAAAATCCACACGTGTTTAGAGTATTTGGGCCGCTATACATTTCCACGCGATAAGCTACTCAGTTGAGCTATCATTTGTGGCCAGGTCGCGTCTGAAAAAAAGAGACATACAGCTAAGTGGACCCAACCTGGTAAACTTATTTTTTTTTGCAAATGTGTAGTTTACTCTTCTTGCACGCTGGCCAGACGTCCCGGGACACGTGGCACTGCCCTCTCTCTCCAAATCGCGTCACGCGGGATTCTCTCGATCGTCCACTGCGAATCTTGGACGGCGCGTCAGCGCGCCATGAACGCCTCCCGCGCGGTATTTGCCAGGGCGGCCGCTTGGCTCGCAACAACCGAGAACCCCTTACAACGAAGCGGCCACTCCCCCTCGGCCGTGGCCACCAGTTTTTTTTGTCGTTTCCTTTAAAAAAAAACTTTTTTTGGGGGGGGGGGGGTCGGAAAGCCTCTGTCGGCCACGCACGCGCACAGGGAGTGACACACCCACTACACAAAAGACAAAGATCCCCCGACGCCCCCCCCCCGCCGAGTAGCCTACACAGGATGTTGGGGCAAGTGCAGTTAGCGAGCGCCTTTGAAGGCCGGAACGGCGCGCAAGATGGGCAGCTGGCCAGAACCACGCCCGGCCGCCTCCGTGTCCCCAGTGCTGATGTTTATACAACACCACATCAGCTGTTGATTTAAGGCTGTGTCGACCACAGCTCCTGTCACCCTGCACTACAGCTCCTGTCCCCCTGCACCGCAGCTCCTGTCACCCTGCACCGCAGCTCCTGTCACCCTGCACTACAGCTCCTGTCCCCCTGCACTACAGCTCCTGTCACCCTGCACTACAGTGCCTGTCACCCTGCACCACAGCTCCTGTCACCCTGCACCGCAGCTCCTGTCACTCTGCACCACAGCTCCTGTCCCCCTGCACTACAGCTCCTGTCACCCTGCACCACAGCTCCTGTCACCCTGCACTACAGCTCCTGTCACCCTGCACGACAGCTCCTGTCACCCTGCTCTACAGCTAATGTCGCCCTGCACTACAGCTCCTGTCACCCTGCACTACAGCTCCTGTCCCCCTGCACCACAGCTCCTGTCACCCTGCACTACAGTGCCTGTCACCCTGCACCACAGCTCCTGTCACCCTGCACTACAGCTCCTGTCCCCCTGCACTACAGCTCCTGTCACCCTGTACTACAGCTCCTGTCACCCTGTACTACAGCTCCTGTCACCCTGCACCACAGCTCCTGTCCCCCTGCACTACAGCTCCTGTCACCCTGCACCACAGCTCCTGTCCCCCTGCACTACAGCTCCTGTCACCCTGCACCACAGCTCCTGTCACCCTGCACTACAGCTCCTATCAGCCTGCACTACAGCTCCTGTCCCCCTGCACTACAGCTCCTGTCAGCCTGCACTACAGCTCCTGTCACCCTGCACCACAGCTCCTGTCAGCCTGCACTACAGCTCCTGTCACCCTGCACTACAGCTCCTGTCACCCTGCACTACAGCTCCTGTCCCCCTGCACTACAGCTCCTGTCCCCCTGCACTACAGCTCCTGTCACCCTGCACTACCGCTCCTGTCACCCTGTACTACAGCTCCTGTCACCCTGCACGACAGCTCCTGTCACTCTGCACTACAGCTCCTGCCACCCTGCACCACAGCTCCTGTCACTACTTCAGCCGCGATTCAACCCACGACGACTTCTGACGGACACTTCAAGGCCCCACCTCTTGCTTGGCTCTGCGACTCCCAAGAGTCACGCGATCATTTAATAATCCGTTACATTGTTACACGTTACGAATGGCAGCAGGTATTGTTTGTGATCACCAATGCATCCATTCTGCCATCATCATATCCATCATACTAAAAATAAATTCTCCATCAATATTGCCATTATCGTCATCTTCATCATCATCTTCATCTCCACCATCATCATCATCTCCATCTCCACCTCCACCATCACCTTCATCATCTCCACTGTCACCATCAAACTGTCCACCACCACCCCCACCACCGTCGTCACCATCGATGCGCCGCTCCCATGAAGCCAGCGAGACCTCAGGGTGTGGCCCTGGGAGGGGAGGGGTGGGGTGGGAGACCCCCCCACTACTCCCCCGGGCCTGCACAGCGCGTAGCGGTGGGAGGGGACATGGCTGGGACACGCCTACCAGGGGGCGTGCCCTGCGCGTCGTGACTTCGTGACGTGCAGCCCAGACAGATGATGGACCGCACGGTAAAAAAATGAACCCCGTAGTGACACACGCAGAGACGCACAGAGACCTACAGATTGCATCGGAGATACTCAGAGACTCGTCGGAGGTGCATTAAAGAAAGGAGCCGTGCGAGTGTGGCCATGCAACACAGGCTGCCCCAACAGTCTGGAACGCCATCCCCTCTGCACATTCGCAGCATCACCGCAATCGTCTCCTTCAAGAGGCACTTTAAAAACTCACGTCCACAACCACGCTTTAAAAACTCACGTCCACAACCACGCTTTCGAGCCGCTCTGAGCTTGGCTCCGCGCCTCTGAGTTGCGGTCGTTACGTCCGCATTTGCGCGTGTTATAAATTGCATTATTATTACATTGCATTATTATTATTACATTGCATTATTATTCAATTGCTTTATTATACAGACCGCACGTTAAACCCATAGAGACCTACAGACTCATACGAGCAACATTAAAGGAAGGGGCAGAGCAGTGCGACTGTGGCCATGCAACCCACACTTGAACTTCTTTCGCACCGTACGTAGCCGACCGTGCTAATCGGAGGCGCCGGGGCGGGTCAGCAAATTAAAACACAGAAAGCGGTTCAACGGAGGAGGAGGAGGAAGAACGGCGGACACAACGCGAACTCTCTCTCGCTCCCTGCGGAAGCCCTCTCGTCGGGGACTCGACATTTGATATGGAGCACCCGAACATGCCATCAAAATGCAAGATGAGAATGCTGTCGGCGTAACGTCGACTACAACGACGAGTCGTTCAACTCGCCGTACAGGAGGCTCTACATCCCCACAGCAGTCACGTACAGTCCGTGCACTTTTATAGGCCAGGCGCGGCTCTGCATACCAGAACACAGGAAGGTGGCACTTTCACCAAACACAGTGTGCGCGCGTGGCCTTGAAAACAGGGGAATTAATAATCGGCGACGTTTCGGGCAACGGACCTTCTTGTGCTACTGGAGGGCCATTGTCCCGAATCGTCGCCCATTATGGATCGCCCATCGTGTTATTGACATGGAACGATGTGAGCGGTTTGCTCGCCGTGGATGTTGTCGTCATCTGTGCTTATGCGCCACTGCTGAACGCAGCAGCAGCAGCGGCGTCGGCGGCATCACCACCACACAACGCCCTGCACCTTTGACGTAATTGTCGATGCGCTTCATTCAATAATCGATTAGCATCACCGTCGCAGCCACGCGGGGCTGCTGCGCGCTCTCCGACTCCACACAGCCACCACCATCAGCAGCAGCAGCAATCCATCGGAGACGTGGAGGCGAATCGTCACACCCTTGGCAAGAGGTCTGGAATTCGTGTAGCGGCGGCGACTCATCGATCTTCAAGCCGAGATATCAAACTCGCATTGTGCACTAACGCCACCCCGAGAACACGGACAACACGAACCCGAAAACGCGATTACCCTAAGCCAGTGGTCCTTAACCTTCACTGGAGCCTTGCAGCCCTCGGTTTCTCAAGCGTTAAAAAAATGTAATATTAATAAAGACATAGGTACGATGAAACAAAGTAACTTGTTGCTTACGGTGCCCGTTCTTAATTTGTGTTTCGATTATTTAGCTTCGAAAATAAATCTGGCCACGTCTCGCACCCCCAGGGGGTGCGCGCACCCCAGGTTTAGAAGAACGATTGCCAAGTCCTAGCCCAGTCCTCCCAACTGCTTAGCCCCAGTACCAGGACTGAACTAATAATACCCTAAGCTCCTAAACCCCAGAAACAGAATATTTATACTGGAGGAATCCGATGAGCTATAAAGCTCTTTTTTCACGGATGTCCAGTAGTACTCACCCAAATGCTACAACACCAACCATCCACCTTACACGAGTACTCACTCTAACCCCAAACTTACACAACCCTAAACCCGAACCCCTAACCTCTGGTGCTAAGCCTAGCAGGAACTCCCGACCCAAACCACTGCCCTCGTGACTGGCCCCAGCCCTAACCCACTATCCTTAACCCTAACTCATTAGCCCTAACCCGCCAAAACAAACCCACTAGCCCAGCATCCCTAATTTACTATCCCCAATCCACCATCCCAACCACTAACCCACTTTCCTTAACCCTAACTCACTCTCCCTAACCCTAACCCACTAGCCCAGCCCACTCATCCACTCGCCCTAACCCACTAACCCGAATACACTAGCCCTAACGCCTCTGTCGATTACTCTAGGACAGCGGTGTAAACATTGGTGGACCAGTTAATCTCACAGAGGCCAAATTGGGGGGGGGGGGGGGTATGGGAGAGAGCTTATTTATTTACTTCGTAAATGGAAAGAGATATCTTCTGCTGCATAATGGAATCGAGTAACGGGCGGGGGGGGGGGGGCGAGCTTGAGACTTGGCCGGGGGTGTCCATAGCGCAGTGCGGATCCTCGGCGGGACTCACCGTGGGAGACGGAGCGAGGATCGGAGGAGCAAGATCAGCTGTGCGAGTCGCGTTTCGTCCAAAAAAATCACACCGTCTCGCTCGCTCTCCACAAGGGAGGAGTCCTCGCTTTTATAGCGCGAGAGGGGCACGGTGAGAGAGAGAGCGAGATGGTGAGGGTTTGGTGGTGGGGGTATAGCAGCGCAGATGAGAGAGCGAGAGGGAGATCGACAGTGGGGAGAGATGGGGGAGAGAGAGCGAGAGAGCCAGACTCGCACTCACGCCGAGAGAATTAAAACTTGGAGCGCTCGCCCACATTCCGATCTGCCACGCCTCGCCCGAGCCACCCACACCCACCACCACCATCCTCAGTGCTCGCGGTCAGGGCGGTTCCAGCATTCTCCAGACAGGAACCAAAGGGAAATGTCCCCCGTATAGCCTCGTGACAGACTGTTGGGGCAAGTGCTGTTAGCGTGTAGCAACCTATGCAGGCCTGCACGGAGCACACACGAGGTATGGGGGGGGGGGCCTGGTCAGCACCACGACGCCTTTGTCTCCCCTTAGTGGCGATGTTTGCACACCGCACGAGGTATTCATATGAGGCTGAGTCAACCTAGGGGAGTAACCCAGGAGCGGTCCAGATAACCGCCACACTACCGCTGCCCCGGACGCGACACGACGCGAGCTTGTGAGCATAGCACCAAGACGTCCAACGACCCAGCAACAAACCGCACGGTCAACAGTTGCACAGCACTGCCATAGCGTACGGGTGATGAACACGGGTGATGAACACGAGTGATGAAAAAGCGTGCTTTCTTGAAACGACCCAAGGATGTTGTTGTAAGAGCGTGACGGGGGGAAAAGAGTCGATGGGAGCAAATTCCGCAGTGGTACAGTTGAAGGCGGACAGGATTGTAAACTCCAGTGCGGTGGGTGAGTGGATGGGTGGGTGAGTAAGTGGGTGAGTGAGTGAATGAGTGGGTGGGTGGGTGAGTGAGTGGGTGAGTAGGTGGGTGAGTGGGTGGGTGGGTGAGTGAGTTTGTGAGTGAGTGGGTGGGTGAGTGGGTGGGTGAGTGAGTGAGTGGGTGAGTGAGTGGGTGGGTGAGTGAGTGAGTGGGTGAGTGGGTGGGTGAGTGGGTGAGTGAGTGGGTGGGTGAGTAAGTGGGTGGGTGAGTAAGTGGGTGGGTGAGTGGGTGAGTTCGTGGGTGAGTGGGTGGGTGAGTGGGTGGGTGGGTGGGTGAGTGGGTGGGTGAGTGGGTGAGTGGGTGGGTGGGTGGGTGACTGGGTGAGTGGGTGAGTGAGTAGGTAGATGGGTGGGTGAGTGGGTGAGTGGGTGGGTGGGTGAGTGGATGGGTGACTGGGTGAGTGAGTAGGTAGATGGGTGGGTGGGTGAGTGAGTAGGTAGATGGGTGGGTGAGTGGGTGGCATAGTGGCTGGTGTCAGCGCGCGGCGCTACGAACCCGGCAACCCGAGTTCGATTCCCACTCACGGCCAACCAACACCCGTGACGATTATCTGAACCGGTCATGGGCATCCCCTAGGTCGACTCAGCCTCAAATCGGGACGCCACGGTGGTGAGATTTTAACTACCTCGCCTGGTATACGGGACGTGGGTCGCGTGGATTTTTCTCCGGATCCCCCGGTTTTTCCCTCCACATTTGGAGTATTTGGCTGCTATACATTTCTACATGATAATCCATTTCGTTGAGCCATCATTTGTGGGTGGGTCGCTTCTGAAAAAGAGCCATATGGCTTAGTGGGCCTTACATGGTAAAAACAAAAAGTTTAGTTTTTAGTTGAAATGAGCACCTGGGGCGGTGTGTAAACATCGCCACTAGGGAGACAAAGGCGGTCGGACGCGGTGTTAGCTACCCTACCCCCTCATGTACCGTGCCGCCCTTCATAGGTGCTCGCTAACAGCACGTGCCACAACTGTCTGTTCAGGCTATATGGGGGAACTTTGTTTTTGTTGTCTTGGGGGAGCGGGTGAATGAGTGAATAACTGAGTGGGTGCGCGACTTGAGTGAATGAACGGTTAATGGCTGGGCGAGTCAGTGGATTAGTGACTAAGTGTGTGAGTGACTGAGTGAGTGGTGTGTGCGTGTGTTCTTGTGGTGTTGGTGGTTGAATGCGGTCTGCTAGACCGGGTCCTCAACACTTACACAGTACAGAATATGTAACACCACAGACATACCAAGTGTATTTTCTCAACATACTAGGCGAATTATTATTTTGTGTGATGTGTAATTGTACTTTTTTGCCCCTAACCAGGACCCAAATCTAATAGAGAGTGGGGGCCTTGCCTGTAAACTTCTGCCAGTTTGCCAAACATCACAGACTTATACACGGACATAGGGGCTGTCCATAAATGACGTCACGCGATTTTGGACGATTTTTTACCCCCCCACTCGTCACACGGCGTCACAAAAAGTCAGACCCCCTTCCCTCAAATATGACGTCACAAAAAATGAAACATGTTTCAAATCGCTTTAAACTATTGTCATTGTGTTCTAAGCTCTTTCGGTAAAGTCACGTTGAAGGGAAACAATAAAATAATAAAATATATTTAAAACAATAAAAATTATCACGACGTTTCGACCATAACACAAACGGTCGTCATCAGGTGTGAAAACCCAACGGCAAGAAACATTTGAAATAAGTGACCGTTTGTGTTATGGTCGAAACGTTGTGGGAATTTTTATTATTTTATATATATTTTATTGTTTTATTGTTTCCCTTCAACGTGACTTTACCGAAAGAGCTAAGAATATGAATTGCTACAGTCACGAAAGCTTTAAATCAAAATTTATTGTCATTGTAGTGCGTACTTAATGTGGCGCTGCACTCTGATGTTGTAGGAGAAAACATTTATGAAAAAGTATATTTAATTAAGTAGAACGTGTTGTCTATATTTATTTAAAGTTGCACATTTTGATGTGACGTCACATTTCTCAAACCCCCCCTCCCCCTCGTCACACATCGTCACAAATGTCTGACCCCCCCCCCCCTAGGTGCGTGACGTCATTTATGGACGGCCCCACACACATAAATCATCCACATAGCTTTTAATAGACTATTGTGGCAAGAGCTGTTAGCAAGCACCTATGACGGCTAACGCGCACACGAGGTGGGTGGGTGGCCAACACCACGCCCGGCCGCCTTTGTCTCCCCCAGTGGCGATGTTAAAACATTGCACCGTGTACTCATTTGAGGCTGAGTCGACAAAGATCCCCCGTATAGCCTCGTAACAGGCTGTCGGGGCAAGTGCTGTCTATGCAGGTCACGGAGCACCTCGCACGGTGCACGAGGGCGTGGTGTCAACACCTCGCCCAGTGGCCTTTGACTCTCTCTCGAGTGCCAGCACCGGATGGCGCGCTAACCTCCACGCTGCCACTCCACACATGCGGAGAGTACGCACAACTGTGGCGGTAACGTCGCCGCGAAGCCTCCTGTGCCAGGCTAGGTGCACTGTGAGGCCCACGTGAAGTGTGGGAACCTCGCTGCTGGCAGGTCAAAGGCGATAGACCCCAGGTGCCATGGGTTGACTGACTGAGACGACTACTGTTAGTTGCTGCTCACTGTTCCGTTTTAGCCGCCCGGCGCTTCGTTCGTTGTTGTGAGCGTCGCTCATTTGCCCTCATTTGTTGTTGGAGGGCGACTGCCTCCGACTACCCGGTCGCGTCTTTCACGAGCATCCTCCACAGCGGGCGATCTTGACACCGCTGGTACCAGTCGTCGGCAATTCCACTCAGCTCCACGTGCTCCTGTACCACGTGACTCCATCTCTTCCCTAGCCCGTGCCGCGCCCGTTTCGACCCCTCTGTCTCCGACCAAACAGAAGCCGCTTGGACAGGCGTTGGCTGGGCATGCCGGCGACGTGATCCAGCTAACGCAGCCTCGCCTGCCGGAGGAGCCTCATCGATGATGGGGACCGTGTCCAGATCTGTCAAGGATCTGTGAGCACCTCACACAATCCAGTCTGCTGAAACCCGGGAGAGATAGTAGGCAGGCCAGCCGAAATGTTTGCAGCCAGTGCAGGCGTGCCTTTAATAAAAGGGTCCACGTTTCGTAAGGAGAGATCATTCAGGGTTATGACTGTGGCCGAGAAAGACGACGCCACACCATCAAACCGGAGCTTGCCATGGGTAAACCGCCCACGTACAGGAACTCCCCCTCCTGGCTTGCACGGAGGTGCAACGCAAGCAAAAGTCTGGACCGGTTTCAACACTCGGCGCCTCGTCAGCAGAGCCAGGCTCGTTTGAAGCAATGCCAGCGATCTGCCAGATGTTTGTAGGCAAGCACCCTTCGCATCCCTCCAATGTCGATCTCTAGTCCGCATGTACTTTGAACTTCTTTCGCACCGTACGTAGCCAACTGTGCTGATCGGAGGTGCGCGGGGTGGAGAGAATGCCACGCAAATTTATACAACTCCAGAGCGCATTTGGGCCAAGGTGCCATCCATAAAAGATGTCACGCGGGTTTGGACGAATTTTGACCCCCCCCCCCTCGTCACACGGCGTCACAAAAAGTCAGACCCCCCCCCCCTTAAATATGACGTCACAAAGCTCTGCCTCCCCCCCAAAAAATATAAAACATGCTTCAAATCGCTTCAAACTATTATCATTGTAGTGCGTATTTAATGTGGCGCTGCACTCTGATGTTGTAGGAGAAAACATTGATTAAAAAGTCTATTCAATTAAGTAGAACGTGTTGTCTTTATTTATTTAAATTTGCGCATTTCTACGTGACGTCACATTTCTAACCCTCCCCCCCTTGTCACACATCGTCACAAATGTCTGACCCACCCCCACCCACCCCCCCCAGGTGCGTGACGTCATTTATGGACGGCCCCCAAGGCGGTCACGTTTTGTTTATTTGCACCGGGTGCTCATGCCCAGCCACGCCACGACGCCGTCGAGGCTCCGTAAGGCTGGTTACTCCACTGGCGTCGTGTGTTCTGTCACCACCCTGCACGCAAACTGTGCCGTGCGTGCCCCGCGTGCTGAACTTCTTTCGCGTCGTGCGTAGCCAAAACGCCCTAATGGGAGCCGCGGGGGAAGAACAAGGAACTCAACGCAGACATGAGAGTTGTTTTCTTCAATCTGTACGATTTACACGTACCGAGCTCCAGTGGCTTCCGAATATCGGAAGGAAGAGCGTCCAGACGGCCGCACAGCCACTCCGTCATACGCACAAACACACTAAGATAAAGATAGCCGTACACAGGCTGTTGGGGCAAGTGCTGTGAGCAAGCATCTATGAAGGCAGGTACGGTACACGAGGGGGTGGGTGGCCGACACCACGACCGGCCGCCTTTGTCTCCCCAGTGTTGATGTTGACCTTGGGCGACAATCCACTAGGGTGGCCGGATTCGTAGCGCAGTGCACTGACCACTACACTACCGCTCCCCCATACCTCTCTCGCACGTAGATACGCAGGTACCGACGACAACAGCACTGGGTGACGGTGACGAAAACCACCGCGCTTGTGCCAGGCTAGGTGCACATTGAAGCCACGCAACAACAAAAAAACATTAAACACACTTGCGAAACAGTTGCAACCTTTGTACATTCCATGTGACCTGGCGGAGAGCACTATATTTATGCGTTTGATCTTGGGTGCGGGGTGATGTTGCTAAGTTATTGATTTTACAACTCGCGTTTTACGTGTCTTTGCTATGCATGTGTAATGACAGTAGTCAACCTATGGTGCGAGTGGACTAGTGGCCACCGCAGGTAATGACAGGGGAGTCAGCTTGCAGTGCGAGTGGACTGGTGGCCACGGGAGGTAATGACAGGGGATTCTAGATTTGAAGCTTTCGTGACTGCAAGGATCCATACTCTCTGGTTCTATCCGGTAAAGTCACGTAGGTAAAAAATAAAACAACAAAAATCACGACGTTTCGGCCACAACACAAGTGGCCTTCATCAGGTGAAGGGAGCATGCTGTCACGAAGACAGCATTGGAATAAAGAAAGTCAAGCCAGGTCGCGTCTTTTAAGCTGTGTGGGAGGAAACCAAACGCTTTGACAAAGGAATTAGCATAAAGAGCTGATCGAACACTTAACACGGGGGGGAGGGGGGGGAAGGGGAATTTGACAATGCAAGCGTTGTGTTGAAGGGAAATAAGCTGCTGTGAAAGTTTGCAATATCACTACTGGATAAACATACTGTACCATTGAAATTAGTTTAATGTTTGGTATGATTTAGAACATCTTTCCAATGATTGCTTAATTTGAAACCATCTTCTCGGTTGAAATTGTGTCTGTGTTTGTAAATCTGAATTGCCTCGTGGACAAATCTCTGATGATAACCTGTGGGTTTGCAAAGGACCTGGGTATCGGAGAAAATTATATCATGATCACCCACAGCGTTGTAACAGTGATCAGCTACGGCAGAAGAATTCGTTCTGCCGTGTTTCAAATCTGATTTGTGCTCGTGAATTCGGTCAGAGACATGTCGTTTCATCTCCCCGATATAGCAATCACCGCAGGTACAACTCAATTTGTAAACCCCGGGATACTGTAAGTCAGGAATGACATCCTTCACGGATGGGATCAGATTACGAATTTTGTGTACTGTATTGAACCGTACCTGGATCTTGTGTTTGTTTAGAATTTTGGAAATCTTTTTAGTAACGCCTGCTATATATGGTAGTGTTATGGTTTTGACCGGAGTATCAAGTGGTTGTTTCTGTATGGAGGGAGAAACAGCTTGGCGGATGGTACGGTCAGAGTATCCGTTTCTCTTGAGGGCCAGGTGTACATGTTTTAATTCACTGGTCAGGTGGTGTTGGTCCGAAATGCAATGAGCCCTATGGTATAAAGTTTTGATGAGATAATTATTTTGAGCTGGGTAGTGGTGGGAATCAGGTTTCAAGTAGGAATCTGTGTGGGTGGGTTTCCTGTAGACAGAATGGCACAATGAGCCATCAGGTCTCCTCTCAAACAGAACATCTAAGTATGGTAGCTTGCCATCTTTCTCCACTTCCATGGTGAATTTGATGGCGGGATATCTGGAATTGATGTGGTGTAGGAAAAGGTTCAGAGCTGGGAGGCCATGTGGCCAAATGACGAAAGTGTCATCCACATATCTCTTCCACAGGGAAGATCTGAGGGTGGAAGTCTGGATGGCGTACAATTCAAATTTCTCCATGAAAACATTGGCTATCACTGGTGACAAGGGGGAACCCATGGGAGTACCCTCATTTTGCTTGTAGAAGGAACCATTGCAAATAAAGTAGGTGTTGGTGAGGCAGTGCCTGACCAGCGTAGGTACCTCGAGGTTTAGTCCATGTTGCACCAAATTTTCAATTATTTCAATGGTATCAGGTACCGGGACCTTGGTGAACAGGGAGACCACATCGAAGCTGACAAGGATATCGTCAGGGGACAGTACAACATCTTTGACCATAGAAACCAATTGGGCTGAGTTAAGTACTACTTGCCAGTGAAAGGTAGCAAGGTATCCGACAGAAAACGTGCTAGCTTATAGGTAGGGGAGTTGATCGTGAATACGATGAGTCGTAGTGGACTGCCTTCTTTATGAATCTTTGGAAGACCATAGAATCTAGGGGGTCTTGCAGCAGAAGATTTTAGGGAGGGACGTTTAGTTGGTTCGATTAGGGAGGTCGAACTTGTGATGATCTTGTTGGTTTTTATAGTTAGGCTATTAGTAGGGTCATTTTTAATTTTTGAGTAACTACCATCATTGAGTAGGTCCTGAATTTTATTGTTGTATGAATTTTTATCCATAATTACAGTGGCATTGCCCTTGTCGGCTGAGAGGATGACTATATCATCTCTCTTTTAATTTCGCGAGTTCAGAGCGTTCATCTTTGCTGATGTTGCTAACGGGTTTCTTAGCACTCTTAAGAATAGTAGCTATTTCAGCTCTCGTGACATCTGCTTGGATGTGTCCTATACCTTTGAGGGCTACATCGACCTGAGAAATGATATCATCTATCGGTATATGTTTTGGGGTGACGGCGAAATTTAGTCCTTTCGCCAATACTGTTTTCAGATTGTTCGAAATCGGGGTGCTACTCTGATTGATAACAATTTTGTTAACGTCTAATTTTGTGATCTGTGGAACCGGGTTTTTCTTTGATAGGTGGTTGAATTTAGCAATTAGGTTAGCTTTGCATTTGACTGAAAGTGAATCGGCAGAAGAAGCAGTCATGTACTCTACGTGGTTCCAATCAGGAGGTAACATGTTTTGTGTTAACGTTAAATGAGCTTGTAGGAGAGTCCTGTCTAAAGTATAGAGTTCAAAACAGAGTAGTCTTATCCTCTCTGAGATTAAAGAGAGGCTGGCCTTAAACAGATTCTGTTTAGAATTCGGTGAGGACACAGCAGCAGAAGTGAGTGTGAAGGCGATGGGTATTACCTTGTGGTCGCGGCATCTTTTGAGGAAGGTTAGCATCTCGATGAGCTGTGACTTCTTGTCTCGTTGTCTGTTAGCTTGCAGTGCGAATGCACTGCTGGCCACGGGAGGTAATGACGGGAGTCAGGACGGTCGAGTCTGCTCGTAGAGCGAGCGTCTAGAACCAGTGAGAAGGTTCGGGTATGGGGGCGTGGCCTCGGACCGTATATAAGAGAGATGCGCGGGTCTCCGCCTGTCCAAGTGTGAGCACGTGGCACCTTGGTAAAGAAACCATCTGAAGACAAGTGCGTCCAAGTCGTCTTTACACATGTATCAGTTGACTTCCCGGACCGCCTTGCAAACGAGATGTTTTCCTCGCGAGGGGCTTTGCAGGTGAAATATAAAAGTGATCACATACACGCTCCATCTGCGAACAAAGTGGGGTGTGCACGTTTCAAGCGACAGACCCAGGTGGTGTGGCTTTAATTGCGTGACGTGCCCAGGCCCTGTTCGCTAACTTTCGAAAAGAGAGAGAGAGTTGAAGGTGGACAGGGTTGTGAACTCCATGGCGGTGGGTGGGTGGGGGAGGAGCGGTGGCGTAGTTGGTTGTTGTCGGCGCGCTGCTCTACGAACCAGGCCACACGAGTTGGATTCCCGCTCACGGCCAACCAACACCCGTGACGATTATCTGAACAGGTTCTGGGCATCCTCTAGGTCGACTCAGCCTCAAATCGGGGCGCCACGGTGGCTAGGAGATGTTAACTACCTCGCCTGGTATACAGGACGTCGTGGGTTCGATCCCGACCCTAACGCCTAGATATTTTGAGTTTGCGTGTTTCTTTCCCCGTGGTCGCGTGGAATTTTCTCCCGGTTTCCCCCCTCGACATTTAGAATAAACGTGCGTTCCGAGTATGTGGCTGATATAAATTTCCGCGTGATAAGCCACTTCGTTGAGCTGTCATATGTGACAGTCAGGTCGCTTCTGAAAAGAGCCATATGGCTAAGTGGGCCTTACCTGGTAAATTACAAAAAATGGATTCGGCCCTACCAATAATTGCCCAAGCTCTGCGATCCTCGATGTTTAAAGATGTTTTCAGCCAATTAAACTGCAGTGTTTATACAGTCTGAGGACACAACGGGAACATCCGCAGAAAAGCCACGCGTGCGTGCGAGGGGGCAACACTCTATCCCATGGAACAGATGCAGATCGGTCCAAAGGGCGCCGCGGTGGCGAGATGCTAACTACCTTACCTGGTTTTCCCTCCACATTTAGAAATATGCTGAGCGATCATTTGCGACCAGGTCACTTCTGAAAAATAGCTATTTAGCTGAGTGGACCTTGCCTGGTAGAATAAAAAATACTTATGTTTTCACACTTTTCCGTGCCGCATTTCGCCTGCTGAACCAGGGGTACGACTCCTCGACGCCCACGGGGAAGGGAGTTTCACAACCAATCTGTGCGGAGATCCAACAACCCTCGCTATTACCTCCACATCGCTGGATCACAGGCAGCCACGTGTAGCAGTGAACCCACCACCACCACCCCGACCACCCCGTGGCGGTTTCATGCCGAGCCCACCTAGGGGACGGCCAGGACCGGTTCAGATAATCGCCGTTGCTGTTGACCGTGGCTGAAGAAATGTAGGCGGCTGGTGTGCTAACCGCTGCGCCACCGCCCCCCACTCCGCACCCCCCCCCCCCCCCCCGACAACCTCGTGTGAGGTTCTGTTCCAAATTCTTTATCTTTCCCCCTCGTTTACCCAGGACAGGTTCGCCGAGTCTCAGTGCCTCTTTTTCATGAGAGTCCTGCCAAGTTTGTGCTGTGGGTGAGTTATTCGCGGGTCTTGTTCCAGCATTGGGCGGAGGCCAACAGCCAGTAACATTGTGGATGTTAGCGATGGGCCTGCACCGGAAACACGTGCAGGATCGAGGGCCAACAACCATACCACTGCGCAAGGTTAGGGGCCGACCATAAATGACATCACGCATCTAGGGGAGGGGGGGGAGTCAGACATTTGTGACGATGTGTGACGAGGTGGGGGGGGGGTGAGAAATGTGACGTCACATCAAATTCCGCAACTTTTAATAAATATAGACAACACGTTCTACTTACTTAAATAGACTTTTTAATCAATGTTTTCTCCTACAACATCAGAGTGCAGCGCCACACGAAATACGCACTACAATGACAATAGTTTAAAGCGATTTGAAGCATGTTTTATATATTTGGGGGGGGGGCAGAGCTTCGTGACGTAATATTTGAGGGGGGGTCTGACTTTTTGTGACGCCGTGTGATGAAGAGGGGGGGGTCAAACATCGCGTGACGTCATTTATGGACGGCCCCTTACGCCTATTCATAGGATAGAAAGATCCCCCGTTACAGCCTTTACAGACTGTTGCGGCGAGTACTGTCAGCAAGCAGCTATGAAGGCCTGCACTGTGAACACACACACAGGGGGTGGATGGCCAGAACCACGCCCGGCTGCCTTTGTCTTCCCAGCGCGGATGTTAGCACGCCGCACCCGGTATTCATTCGAGGCTCAGTCGACCTAGGGGAGGCCCAGGATCGGCTCAGATAATCGCAACTGGTGTTTGTGGCCGTGAGCCGGAATCTACCTCGAGTTCGTAGAGCAGCACGCTAACCACTACACTACCGCTCCACACACCTGTCCACACACCACAGAGACACCTGTACACACACACACACACAATAGAGTCGAGGCAATGCTACACCACGTGTGCCCAGAGGGAGCGAGGTGTTATGTTTGTTGTGAGCAAAGCCCACAGAATTTATTCGTTCTGTGTTGATGTCCGTGTGCGGAGATCGGTGGCGCAGTGGTTAGCGCACTGCGCTGTCAACTTTCCCGCACGACCTCGATTCTCGTTTCTATGCAGTGGTGCACAGGCACGTAAATAAATGCATGATTTGCCAACAACACTGACTGTCGCCTGAACGAGAAAAGTAAGAGGTGACGATTCGGGCAACGGTGCTCCTTCAGAGCAAACATGCAGAGAGGTCGGCTCACAACCTCCAGAAGCAAGATTCCTCGGGCAGAGTTTCTCAGCGGTGGAAGACATCGTCCGGTAGGGGGTTATGTGATGTCCCCCATCTCAGGAGACGCGGTGGCGTGAGCTGACGGTGGACAATGTAGGCAGGTGCAGACACAGGCCTGCAGGTAAGCCACGCAGGTTGACGTTCATTGAGCGCAGGTGTTTAAACGTCCGCCTGGTCGCCTCGGTGCGTATGCACCTCGACACGCGTCCAATGCACAGGAACTACGCGGTCCCAAACTCACAATGCGCGATACTCGGCGTGCTGGTTCAATGCTTTAGCGCCCACAGGGGGAGCCTTGGCTCGGCAAAGTTAAAGAAGAGGGTGAGGGTGGTCGGAGGTGGGGGGGGCAGGATGCGAGAGGGGGTGACTGGCGGTAGGACAGATGCCTCACCTGCTCACAGGTAGGACAGATGCCTCACCTGCCTCACAAGATGCCCACCTGCTCACAGGTAGGACAGATGCCTCACCTGCTCACAGGTAGGACAGATGCCTCACCTGCTCACAGGTAGGACAGATGCCTCACCTGCTCACAGGTAGGACAGATGCATCACCTGCCAGGTAACAGATGCCTCACCTGCTCACAGGTAGGACAGATGCCTCACCTGCTCAACAGGTAGGACAGATGCCTCACTTGCTCAACTAGGACAGATGCCTCACCTGCTCACAGGTAGGACAGATGCCTCACCTGCTCACAGGTAGGACAGATGCCTCACCTGCTCACAGGTAGGACAGATGCCTCACTTGCTCACAGGTAGGACAGATGCCTCACCTGCGCACAGGTAAGGGCGTCGCGGATGAGAGGAGGCGGGGGGGGGTTGCATTGGTGTGGCTCAGATCCCGAAGGTCAAGTGTCGACTCGGGATTGCCAAGAACGTGGCGTCAGCGCTGATTCCGTGGTGACACGTGGTGACACGGCATCAGCGCTTTCGGTGCCAATGTCTCTCCCCCCCCCCCCCCCCCCCATTGCAGTGTGATAATGGAGTCTCCCGCGCCGCCAACGTGAATCACGGAGACCCCCTCGCTCGCCACACCACCCACCCACCAACCCTATCGCCGCTCTGCTTACCGCGCGCCTCGCAACTGCACCGAACCTACCACCCCCTATCGCTCACCCCTGCAGACCCTGGCGAAGCCAGTTGGGGGGTAGGGTGGCACGTGCCCCCCCAAATGATCAAATCCTTAATTTCGATCGGATCATTGGGGTTTATTCGTAATAAATCGGCATTTTGCGACCCCCACTGCCACTGTGAAGCATGTTATTACGTGCCAGGGACTCGATGAGATGATGGGACAATAGTCTGAGTCCATAATTGGCAATAAGTAACGGCAAAGCAGTTATAAGTGACTCACAGAATTGTGCGCAGTTGCGTGTACAGTGCACGACTTCCCTGAAGGCATCAACACCTTCAGCGAGCGCGATGCCGATCACACAACACGGTTCGAATTCGACCCTCGATCGATGGCTCCGCCATCGCCGCACACGCGTCGAACAGAAAGCAAGGGACAAGTCCTTACTTACAACTCCTATCATGTTTCATCCCTGGAGGGGTTGCCCACCCCTACCTGAAAAAGTTGGCTCCGCCATTGCCTGCAACCAGCCACTCAGTTCCCGCCCACCATCACCAACACATTCCCTTCCACTCACCCCACATCCCTTGCTCCCGTACCCAATGGTTCACCTCTCCTCCCCCCCCCCCACACAACGCCTCACCTTGACCACCCCCCTCCCCGCCAAAGTCTCTCCCACCTCCGGCCACACCCAATCCTCACCAGCCCTCACCCCACTCACCTGTCCCCACCCCCCTCCGTCCCAACCTCTAACCGCACCCAACTGTCACACATGAAACCCAACGGGCTACATCGGTCAACACTGCCGCTGGCATTGGTGCACTCCGTAACACGAGCACGAAGTCACAATACTATTAAACTCTGTTTAAGGCTTTCCGTGACTGCAAGGATTCATCTTATTTGGTTATTTCGGTAAAGTCACGTAGAATGAGAATAAAATAAAACAATAAACATTCTCACGACGTTTCGGCCACAACACAAGTGACCTTATTCAGGTGAAAGGGACAGACCTGTTGGGACGACAGAACTTCAATAAACTGTCCCTTTCACCTGAAGAAGGCCACTTGTGTTGTGGCCGAAACGTCGTGAGAATTTTCATCGTTTAATTTTATTCTCATTCTACGTGACTTTACCGAAAGAACCAAAGACTATTAAACTCGTTTTATTTGACCAGTTCAGGGGTCATCGAGCTGTACGCCTCGCTTCCTACGCGACCTCCTTCCACGTGTTTGTCCCACCGTGGGGGTGTCTCGCCCTCCTTGCCAGTCTTCTCCACAGTCCCATCTCTTTCCGCTCCTCGTGCCACCATGGGCCGATCGCACCACATCGCCCCCCCACCTCTTCCGTCTGCCTTACTCTCGATATTTTACTTCCACTTGCACCTTTTGACCCGCACTTTCCCCCCCCCCCCCCCCCCCCCGTTGTTTCTCCACATGGCCAAACCACACCAGACGTTCTCTCTCATCTTCTGCGATTTCTACCACCTCGAGTCTTCCCCTCACTTAATTTCTCACCCGGTCCTTTCTTATTAAACCCAACATCTCTGACTGTCGTAGCTTGGTTCTCCCTCCGTGCCCCAGCACTCGGCCCCATATAACAGTACCAGCCTCACCGGCTTGGACACTTTCCCCTTCAAATCAAAGTGGGACCCGCCTCTTATTGCACGCCACACAGCTCTCGCCATTTCAGCCATCCAGCCAGACCTGGTGATCATGAATTATAGTTTAACAAAGTGGGACATCACGTAAATGAGCATTGCGGTCAACTCTAAACGGACGATGTGGAGTCTAAAAATGTGGATTGAGAAACCAGAGGTCGAAGAAAGATACACACGGCCACGAGGCGACACTCAAACCCTATATATGCAGTAGGTAGAGTTAGGATCGAACGCATGACCCCAGCATATCAGGCGAGGGAGTTCACCACGCCAATCAAGACACCATTGCAGCCATGAAAAGGGACAAGTCTATATTAGGCGACGTTTCAGGTCATGGGCCCCCTTCATAGCACATATGGACCCCCTGTGAGACTTTGTACAGCACATGTGACCACGTAAAATACACCACGAGGAGATGTCAATGCAACTCCATCGCCAGTAACAATAAAAACCCACAAAATCCAGCGAGTGAACGCGTACAAATATTTTTTATTATTATAGCAAACGCGTTTGGGTCATGAAAACAGCACCAAGACACCAGCAACATGCCGCTTCCACCCCCCAGCAGTCTCAAACACCCAGGGTGGTGGAGGGCCCACGAACGAGAAAACCTTAGCGAGCAGAACTACTGTGGGGGAAAGGGGGGGGGGGGAGTTGGAGGAGGCGGTGGCAAGTGGAGGCAGTGGTGGTTGGGGGGGGGGTCTTGTTTTTCCAGTGGCACGCATGGATTTGAGGCAGTTGGCTAAAATTTGGTGCATTTCCCCCCCCCCCCCACTCAACTTATCACTACCGCGGCGATGAACGTGCCATCAAGATGAAAAGCGGCTCGAGGAATTAACGCGCTAAAGTCTGTGGTCTGCATCGCGCGACATTAGAGGCCGTCACACACCCCTACGGCCAAACGCTTGAAGCAACGATCCAATTCACTAGGGTAGCGTCACGATCCCGAAAACTAACAGTACACAACCCGAACTAACTCACCCCAAAAGCCACAGTCTTCAACGTGCCACGCAGAATTTCCTTGCGAGTGTCAGCACTCTGGGCACTCCCCCCCCTCCACCACAGACCCCCTAACACCCACCCCACCGCTTGCATCTGGGGGGGGGGGGGGGGGAAATCAAATCACTTCTTGACCGGAGACTTTGAGGCCTGCGCCTCGATGGCGTCGTAGCAGGCGGCCGTGAGGGCTGCGATGAAGATGATGAACTCTTTGAAGTCCACCTGGCCGTCGCCATCTTCGTCCAGATTCTTCATCTCCTTCTCGATCGCCGCCGAGTCGTTGGCGTTCTGTGTGGGGCGAGGCGAGGCGGAGAGCGAGTGAGGAGGGATAGAGGGGAGGCGTGCTTGGGGGTGAAAGGGGATACGTGAGTGACGTGGGGGGGGGGGGGTAACGTGTACGATGGAGGAGGTGGGGGGAGGGCGGCGTGCAAGGGAGAGGGAAGGGGAGAACAAGCAAGTTGGAGTGGGGGGGGGGGGTGATGGAAACAGCGGGGGGGGGGGGGGGGGGGGACGGTACGCGAGTTGCATGCGCACGGTGGGTGTGTGGTGGGTGGTGGTACACGGGCAACGCGTGGGGACGCGCAGGGGAGACGCGCAGGGGAGAGCGCGTGGGTACGCCGCGAGCCCCGGGGGGAGACCCTGGCAGGGTTGCTGGGGCGTGGCGTGGCCATCTTCCCCAACTGCGCAACAACCTCGAGCGCCCGGGTTCCAATTACCAGACAATGGAAAAGAATAAATAAATCACTGCGGAGCGTCTCTCGTTAGCCACGGCCGGGAATCCAACCCGGAAGGCTTCAACGACCGTGCACAGCAAGCCCCACGCCCAGACAATCTCCCGCTGGAGAAAATAAAAATTCTTGCCTTCTTTAAACTGTCATTTTAATTAGTAATACCCAGTTCTCGAAATTAAGTCTGTAAAGCGGGTGTTTGTTCTGCCACTTAACTTTCCATTGCTGTTATGTACCTACGCGGTTTAAAAATATATATTATAGCATCTGGCAGGTTTCGGAGACTGGTTCTACTTAAATAAAAAAGTGTCAATCCCAGTCGAGTCGTCACCTGGCTTAAACAAAAACGTAAAAATCCCAACATAGGCACGCCCTCGTCACAAAAAAACCCCCTTCAATTAATCATTAAGCGATGGTTCATGACTGCCGTACCATCTAAGGTTATTGCACAAGTGCTGAGCGAGCACCCTCACGTTAAAGTGGCCGGAGCGCCAGCAACGGGCGTCTGGGTGTGGTCACTACCACGCCCTACCAGCCCAAATGTCCGATGGTTAACGCAGGGCACTCAGATTTCAAATTCACCTAGGTGGAGGTCAGGTCCAAGAAAGGTTAATTAACTTTGCACTATAATCCAACATGCTGATCAAAGTTAAATTTCCTTTAAAACATGCCACGCTATTTTTTTACCTTCACACCATAATACCCCATTAACACTACTTCGGCTGACTTCTCAAAACTTGCGTAAACTCTTGCTGGTAACAGCTTCTCTTCACAAGGCAGCAGACATCGCGATTTTCACCTGAAGACGGGCACTCGTGTTGCTGTCGAAACGTCGTGATCTATTTTATTTCTACCTACGTGACTTCACCGAAAGAACCAAAGAGTATGGATTCCTGCAGTCACTCAAGATTGAAAAGGTACAAATATTGAGAGAGCGCGAATCGAATTGTTGTCAAAGTGCCCTGCGCCAAATCACAGCGCCTCCAGCCTTTAAACAGACCGATGGTGCATGTGCTGTTGGCGAGTAGCAGCAGCACCACCACCACGCTCGGCCGCTCCCCACCCACCACCACACGACCAGACCCACCTGAAGGTATCCGGGCAGCTCCTTGGTAAGGAGGCACTTCAGCTCGGCATTGGAGAGCCTGGAGCTGTCGCCATCCTTGCCGGCATACGCCTTGAAGATCCCCATCATGGAGGCGATGGTGAGTTCCAGACCCGTGGGCACGTACTTGTCAGACATGCTTGCTTTGCTGGTAGGAGGTGGTGGAGTGGTGGGGGGATACAACGGTGATGGGAGTAAAATAATGCAGCAGCTTTTGAAATGTTCCGAATCAAAAGCTTCAGTAAGCAAGATTGCATGCTTTTGGACAAGCACGTAGTATGGCACACACACGGGATGGTCGCTAAAGCGGTAACAGTTTAAAAATAAAAAAACATGGGTTTCGTCACGGAGCGAAATGGCAGAGGCAAACCAGCCAAAAGCTTCACCGCACACAATCCTCACCTTCGCTACCAGCGTCTAATAATAATAGTACAGAAGCCCTGGTGGCACGCCAATACTGGATGGATGAGCTCTCCGCCCCACCCAAATTGGACCACGGTGTGGAGGATTGCGCGACTATACTTCACCACGCTGGCCAATGCAGGTTTAGCGAAAAGGAGGATAAAAAAAACACATCAGCAACGTCGGTAGGATGCAGCCGTAAGTGCTATTGTCCAAACAGAACGCGGCAACCATTCGCTTAAAAAAAAGTTAAAATAAAAAAGTGGCGACCATTGCAAGCGCAACGCCACGAGATGGAGGTGGCGTTGGCTTGCTTGTTCGCGGTGTGTATGCGCGCGAGTCCGTGCGTGTGTGTGTGGGTAAAAGCCCTCATCCAGCAGTGGATCGCCTCTCCGCTACGGCCGATGAAAGACGAAAAGCCCCCCCCCCAAAAAAAACACCATTAGCCACGACCATTGCCCGTACCTCTCCCCTCGATAAAAAATACATGTAAAAAAATGAAAGATTCCTAAAAAAAAAAGCTCTTACCAAACCGAGCTGGCGTAAAGACGTGAGGCGATGAAAGGTGAGCACCCTGCGAATCCGCTGTTGACGGCGCTCCACTCCACGCTATTTATACTCGAGGCGCCCATCACCACACCTGCGCCGGCCGACCGACAGCGCCGTCACGTGACGCGCGGGTGAATGATTCATGAGCGACGACGGCCCCTGGGCCAATGAAAAAGAAGAAAAGGCACGGGAGCACGTGGCGGACACACGGTTGCAACCCCCCCTCCACCCCCTTGATTTAATGAGCAGCTGCAAGGGTGCAGTGAGGCAAGAATGACGACGTTCGGCGTCGTGTTATCGCGGGGTGGGTGGTGTTGGGAGATTATAGCGCGCGGTTGTGATTTCGCGGGGATGGGGGGGGATGGGTGGTGATTGCAACACTATGCGAGACGATTTTTGTCCCCTGGGTAGTGTTATTTTCTCAATGCTTACGCCTCAAAGGTATATAAAATGGCTTTTAGTCTCCGCAAACTTTGCTTTTGTGACCAGGACTGTATGTGATGGAATGACACAAATGGACACCACGTTTTCTCATTGAACATAGGTACATTTCAAAATATCACTGTCCTGGTCACAAAAGGAAAGTTTGTGGGAAATAATAGCCATTTTTTGTACTTTTGAGGAATCATTTTTTTTTTTAGAAAATAACACTTACTGGAACAAAAAATACATTTTTGTTACACACTGTTGTCTGTCTCACCGGCCCATGTGTGTTCTGGCTCGGCGGTGGTCTGAGTAGAGTCGGATATTCCACATTCCTATGACAAGCGAAGGTTCTGTGGGGTGTCGGTCCCCTTGATGTGCACGCAAGTATAAAAAAATAAAGATCCCCCGTATAGCCTAAACATCCTGTCTGCGCAAGTGCTGTTAGCGAGCGCCTATGAAAGCCAGAACGGTACACGAGGGGGTGGGTGGCCAGCACCACGCCCAGCCGCCTTTGTCTCCCGAGTGGCGATGTTTACTACACACCGCACCAGATACTCATTTGAGGCTGAGATATAATCGTCACAGATGTTGGCCGTGAGCGGGAATCAAACTCGGGTCGCCAGGTTCGTAGCGCAGCGCGCTAACCACTTACACAGCGCTGATGTTTAACCCAGCGCACACCAGGGCACTCCGTTGTCATGGTTGAGTCGACCTAGGGGAGGGCGACATGGATCCGGCGCCAATGTTCGCCACCGTTATTGATCGTGAGCACACACACACACTTAGCCACACACAGCTGCGCACGGTTTGAACAGGTAACACTGATGGGTAAGGGGAGGGTGGTGGTTGTTAGGTACACCTCAATCCAATTTAGGATTCACTCACCGCCGACTGCACGAGGTTACAAACCTGCACGGGCTCTGGGTATTATACACTGTCGTATGTGTGGTCGTGTTTGTGTGTGTGAAGGAGTTTGTGTGTGTATGTATACTGTGTATATGTAAAGTGTTTATACTGTGTACATGTATAATATGTGCATGCACAATGTGTGCATGCATAGGCTGTGCATGTGTAGGGGGTTAATCGGCACCCACCACCCTGTTGGCTGGTAGCTCCCCCTTCTCGTCAACAGGGGGCGGAAGCGCTCTCACGCCACCCTTAGTGACCATGGCCCAAAGGAGCCAACGACAATCCCTGGGAAGCCGATCCTGGGACACATTCCCCGGCACCCCTGGAGGGGCGACCGGGGGATGACGTCACCGTCCAGAAAGTTCTGGAAGGGAGGCGTGGCTAGGGCGGAGCAAGGGTCTGGCTCAGTCACCTCCAAGCCGAAGACCTGGGCTGAGGTTAGGACTCTGGACCTCCAAGCTCCGTCGTCCTTCTAAGGGCCGGAGCTCAGTGAGGCCAGCGGTCAGGACCCACGGACCGGGGACGGTCGGGTCAGCGTAGCCTCCCCTAGGGCCCGTGTAGTCCTGAGGCCATACCTCCCCAGGTATCGGGTAAAGGGGCCGCTACCCCTTTGTGTTAGGGACCTTGTATAATAGAACCAAATAAATATCGTGTTGCCTCTCAAATAAGTTATCCGCCAATGATTACCCACTACACATGCATACTGTGTATATGTATATTGTGTACGTGTATAGTCCGTACATGTACAGTGTGTGCATGTATACTATGTGCATGTTTAATGTGTACATGTATAGTGTATACGTGTACTATGTACGTGTATAGTGTGTACACGTACATTGTATACGTGTATAGTGTGTACATGTATAACGTGTAATATATTATGTGTATAGTGGGTACGTGTATAGCATTTACATGTACCGTGTGTGCATGTATATTGTATACATGTATAGTATGTTCATGTTTATTATGTACATGTAAAGTGTGTACATGTATATTATGCACATGCCAATTCACGCATTCAGTCTATTCTCAGATGCCTCCGCCGTCAGGAAGGGAGGGCAGTGAACGTCGCTTTGAGTCTAAATGGGTGAAATGGCCCCAGCAATGCATCCCGAAGTGTGTCGTTTCTGCCCCTCAATACACGGGCACACCTTCCCACAACGCAATGTACAGTACTCGTATAACTTGAATACAGTAAAAACATGAGACTATTTAGAACGATAATATTTTGGATTTTTTTTCAGGGGTGTGTGCGTTATTAAACGTCTACTTTTGGTACAGCTATTAATCTGCCAATTTAAGAATTGGTTTTATCATAAGATATATTTTTAAATTCAATTGTCATGAGGCCCCATGATGGAAACAAGACCGTCTCCAACGTCGCATATTATGTAATTTTTCCGATTAAGGCTACAGTGCTATTGACAAATGTATTGAGTGTATATATGGTGGCAGTTCTTGGGTCCAGGTTGATGAGGCGAGGCAAATCCGCTCCGGGGTTTCCAGTCCAGTGTGAAAATACCAGATGCAGATCTAAGTGAGAACGACATGGTGGCTAGGAGATGTTAACTACCTCGCCTGGTATACAGGAGTTCGTGGGTTCAATCCCAACCCTGAAGCCTGCTGTATATTTTTAGTTTGAATGTCTATGCATTCCAACATGACAAGCCACTTCATTGAGCCATCATTTGTGGCCAGGTCGCTTCTGAAAAAAGACCTACAAGTTGAGTGGGTTTTAACTGACAATTAAACAATAGTTAGTTTTATAACCCGAACACAAATGTAATGAAGATGGTGATGCTGACTTAATGCTGCTGAACCCCCTACCAAACCAGTTGTCAATAGGATCTCTCTCCATCTCTCGTCGAGTTCGGTACAAATTTATAACTCGTGGAACGCAGTGCCCACGTGTGGTGACGTGGATGGTGATGATGCAGCCAAGTTAGACAATGGTGTTTACACAAGAGTGCATTCATGCGACACACTTCCATATGCTGAACACGAATGCAGTTATATCCTTGCGCACGATGGCAACATCAAGATGTTCAAGGAGCGAGATGCTAAAATGTCGAGATCTGTTTCTGCTGGCCGCGACGAGAGGGCTTCAGCAGAGAGAGAGTTCGTGTTCTTCCTCCGCTGAAGTAGTGCAGACCAACAGTGGGGTTACTGTGCGGTGCATAGTTTGGGTTGCATGGTCACAGTCGCACGACTTGTGTGGCTCCATCTTTCGTTAATGTTCCTCCGATGAGTCAGTATCTGTGTAGTGGCGTAACACGTGCAGGGTTTGTAAACAGCAGTTGCATTTATGTACGGGGTTGCAGACAGTGAGGTCATCTAAGGATAAGCAGGTACAAGCGGGTGGCCTGGGTGACAGCAGACAGAGAGCCGCCAGCAATTAGGGAAAGAGGCAGTGATTGGCTGGCTGCAAATACAAACGCTGACTAGGCGCCACGGAGGTGAGAGATAGTGGCGATAAGGGGGAGAACGCGTGTGAGAGGCGTCGGGAAGACACCGGCTTAATGAGGGCCATCTGAGGGCACTTAATGAGGAGGGGGATAAAAGGGGAACGTGTGAGGCAGTTTGGTTGAGTTGGTTGGAGATGAAGCAGTGAAGAGATTCAAGAGAAGTCCGAGACCTCGCGTTCCACACCTCGTCCTCCCCGGTGGTGTTGGCTGAACCCCCGCTGGCGGAACGAGCGAGGTTGGAGGTGCGGGTGTAGACAGGCTAGCAGTGGAGAGGCCAGCGGAATCTTTAGTCTGAGTGTGATAGGCTAGCGGGGTGAGAAGCTAGCAGAGTATACGGAGAGAGAGTCCGTGACTGGCTCGGAGAGCGAGAAGTAACAGGCTAGCGGAGCAAGGGAGAGCAAGCTCGAAGTAGTAGGCTAGCAGTGGAAGAGTTCGCGACAGGAGTGCGTGGTGTTGAACAAGAGAGGCATCCCTGTGGGAGGCTGTGAATAACGTGACACAGGAGAAAAGACGAAGTGTCCGCGTGAATAAACACCACACTACATCTGTAAGCAATCTGCAGGTCTCTATGCATATCTTTGTGTTGTCGGGGAGGCTGACCCCAGTCTCCTCACTCAGGTGGGATCTGCTGCTCCCCCCTTCCGTGTCCTGGGGAGGGTTACTGTTCACCGACTCCCTCCCCCCCCCCTTCGCTGCAGCCCCTCAGGGCATGATTCATGGCTGGCGCTTAGCCACCTGGGGTCAATTTACACAATCTCTACGCACACTCACACCCACTCACTCGAAATCCGAAGTCGCTCCTCTCCTGTCCCACGCACCAATTGCGCGCGCGGGACTCAGGGTCGGGGGTTAGAGGGCAAGGACGTCACTCGCACATGCGCAGCAGCTTGGGGGGTTGTCTCGGAGATTTATTTAAAGGGCTGTATGAACAATCTCTCCGGTACGCCGCCCGTTCACCCCACGCACACGCTAAACAAAAGGCCGCACGAATAATCTCGCGTGTACGCCGCCCGTTAGCCTCACGCACACGTTAAACGAAAGGGCGTATGAGTAATCTCACGTGCCCCTGTACGAGTCCGCCGCCGCGCACCACACGCACACGCTAACCACGAGCTACACGCATGGGCGAGCGCAAACACGTGGGTAAATACACACTCGCGCACAAACACAGGGTACAACGACACACACCAACAAGCATCCGTTCCACCCTCGCAGAAACCACAGGACAAGGTTTATTGATCCCCAGCAGTTTATTCTCAGCGAGTCAGAGGTTAAATTACCCGAGTCAGTTTGAGTGACCAGGGCAGGTCTAACCTATCTCCAGATGGTCTAAGACCCAAATCACTCTCCTAAGACAATCTCACAATGGCCTCAATACCTCACTCTCGGGTACTCACGGTTCGACTCGTACGGAGCTGCTGGGTCGGGTCCTCGCCGCACTTCGACTCGTCACACGGACGTTCGAGTGGCTGGGAAGTCGACCGCTCCGAGCGCTGGCTGGAGTAGAACACGAACTAACTTTATCCCTACATTCTCTCCTCTTTTTATTGTCCTCTACATCAAAGATAAATCGGCGCTGATCCGCTGGCCTCCCGTCCAATCAGGTGGCTCGGATTTTCCACCACTCTCCCCGGACTGGTGCTCTCTCAGACGTCCGCTTTTTACCCTCTAAACAAGCGCATATATCCTACCAATCAGAGGACCGGCCCTGTTTTACCGTCGTTCGTGACTCCATACCCCCCCCTCTACCTGCCTGCCGACCCGTGTGTGTTGTGGGTGTTTTATACCAGCGGTGGCTCAGCAGCCCCGTCGTGACCACGTGATTACAACCCAAGTCACGGCGCCGTGGTGCGAGTTAGCCTCGGGGGAGGTCGCCAAATTCCCTGGTCGCAGGAAACCGTGAAGCTTGGTCCCATGAGAGGGCTTCTGGGTGAAAACCTGTCGGCCAGGTGATCTCTTCTCGGGGCTCTATGTGGGGGTGTGTGTGTGTTCATGTGGGGGCTCTATGTGGGGGGTGTGTTCATGTTGGGGGCTCTATGTGGGGGGTGTGTGTGTTCATGTTGGGGGCTCTATGTGGGGGGTGTGTGTGTGTTCATGTGGGGGCTCTATGTGTGTGTGTGTGTGTTCATGTGGGGGCTCTATGTGGGGGTGTGTGTATGTGGGGGCTCTATGTGTGTGTGTGTGTGTGTTCATGTGGGGGCTCTATGTGTGTGTGTGTTCATGTGGGGGCTCTATGTGTGTGTGTTCATGTGGGGGCTCTATGTGTGTGTGTGTTCATGTGGGGGCTCTATGTGTGTGTGTGTTCATGTGGGGGGTGGTGAGGGAGGGGCAGCGTCGGCCCCGTCGCCCGGAGGTGGCGGCGTCGCGGCCACGGAGTCGTGAGGACGGCCTCGCTGCTGCTGCTGCTGCGGCATCACGGTGGCAGGCACGGCTCAGACGGAGCGGCTTCGCTGCTGCTGTGACAGCACCACCACACAGTCTCTATGGGTTTACTGTGCGGTCCACAGTTTGGGTTGCTTGGCCACTGTCGCACGACTGCGGCTCGTGCCTTTAAAATTTCTATTTGCCCATCGGCCTGTTGACTTTCTGATGCGGTTGATGATTACACCAGTGGTGAGCGAGTGGGTGGTGTCAGCGAGTGACTTAGTGAATGAGATGGTTACGCAAGTGTCTTCAAAGTGGAGGTGGTGCAATGATGTTTGCGTCCAGGTGTTTAGTCTGGACGTCCGCGCCGTATGTTGAACGTCATTCACACCATACGTATCCAACCGTGCTAATTGGAGGTGTCGCCTCGCTGGATACCACGGCAGAGGCTAGACGCGTCCTATATAATGAGGCAAGGATGTCTGTTTGTGTGTAACGCGCGTGACGTCACTCCACATGCCACACCCCCCCGTCATTAATATTCATGAGCGGGTGGATTTTTACACTCACGCAGAAGATCGAGCGTAATGAAACATTTTTTTTCGCAAATTCGCCGTTTCTTTATTGAAAGTGAATCTATTAAATAATTATACGCAGCAACAAAGTGGATTTGGTGTCTTTATTTATTTCTTCAGCACTTGAGACAAAAGGTAAGTCTAATTTATGCTTCTACATTACGGTTTAATAGACATTTATTGGTGATTTTCCAGATATTGTATCTAATTCCCATTTATTCCAACCCCAGCGACCGAAAGCAGAAAAGAATAAAGTATCAGAGCAGTGAATTTGAACAAATTTAAGGTCAGATATATACAATGCTGCAGTGACCTGCAGCGAAGTGTTTGATGACATACTCTTGTGCAAGATTCACTGCCATATTAAATTTACACAAGATACAATTATACACTCTGCTACATTTTTCCGTAAATGTTACAGCTTCCGTCCTGGAACGGGCAAACAAGCTCGTAGCAGTAATAATAACAATCATAACCATCGCGACAATGGGAAGGGAACGCGCGCGCAGGATTCTTTAACGGCGCCTGGCACCAGTAAATCGATGAACGTGGAATGGTCGGTGCGCGTTTGCTCGCGCCAGAGGAATGCGGTCTGCCCACTTCACCCGTCTAGCACAGCCCAATCGTTGCCTCGCTGCGAGGGGGGACAGTGAGTGAGTGGCTCTACCAGTCGACCGTACCTACCCCCCCCCGCCGCCGCCGCCGTCCATAGTAATGAGGAATTCCCACATCTTGCATTCAGTCACAAACAAAAGAGGAGCAGATGTTTGTGGCTATGAGATGTTAACTACCTCGCCTGGTATATAGGAGGTCGTGGGTTCCATCCTGACGCCTGCTGTATATTTGGAGTTTGCGTGTCTTTCTCATCATTATCACGGTGGCTAGGAGATGTTAACTACCTCGCCTGGTATACAGGATGTCGTAGGTTCGATGCCGACCCTGACGCCTGCTGCTGCTGTATATTTGGAGTTTGCGTGTCTCTCTCTCTCCGCGTGGTCGCGTGGATTTTTTTCCCGGTCCCCCCGGGTTATTTTTCCTCAACGTTTAGAATCAACATCACCACGCGTTTAGAGTATTTGGCTGTTGTGAATGTCCGCGTGATAAGTCACTTCGTTGAACTATAATTTGTGATAGCCAATTCGCTTCTGAGAAGGAGCTACATCGCTCAGTGGGCCTTAACTGGTTACATTTAAAAGATTTAATAGTTTTATAGTTTACGCTGCGTTGGCTGTGGTGCACAAGCACAAATTATAACCTCAAGGGAAATAAATAAGCAGAGAATAGCTGACGTTTCGGGAAAATGGCTCCTCTTAATCGCGCTCAAGAAAAGTCATTGCCCGAAACGTCGTGCATATTTTATATGCACTCGAGTAAGAGATGTTTTTCTCTCTCTCTCTCTCGGCCGAGCGAACGCTTAGGAGCCGAGGGTGGGTGGATCGCACCGAGATTCGTGAAACTCCCCGACGAGGTATGTGAGCAGGTGGCAGTACAGCAAGGGGGATCGTGAACCCGTCTGTACGGCGATGCTTTGAGTGGTATCCCCTCTAAGCAGTGACGGATTAAGCTGTAGCATATGTTATAAAGGGGCCCTAGATAAAAAAAAACACACAAATATTAAAACACATTTTTTTACTTGCATAGTAAAGTAATAGTATTTGTTCATTTTCTATACAGCCAGATAATACGACAAATCGCTAACCTTATAAACACCCGGTCGTTCAAAAAAGTTGAAGGCGGTATAGTACTATAGTAATAGAGCAAGTGCAGAATCACTGATTCGGAATTGATAGCTTGAAAGCATTTCGCGTGGGGCCCTTGAAAGTGCGGGGCCCGTAGCTACTATACGTGTAGCTACTGTTGCTACTGGGATAATCCGGCACTGCCTCTAAGCAAGCTCGGCTGCCACAGCCCCGGATTCTCAGGTCTAACTCCCACATGAAGGCAAACACTCGCGAGCTTAACGGGGTTAAGTCATCTGGCAGCGCGCCTCGTTCCCACATCAATCGTGCACGGTCGTTTCCGTGAATGGGTTTACCTTCAGCAAGCAAGACTTCGACTTTCATCGTCCCATCAGCAGCCAGGCTCGCCGATGCCGATGACGGTGAGCTGCTAGATATTTACAGTGTTGGCAAGGACCCTGTTTTGTAGAAGACGCTTCAACACAACGGAAGGTGTCGTCTCATTTAGCTTCTTCGCAGCGACTCGGTGTCAACGAAAATGGAATTTAACGAAACATCCCAAATGGCAGCAGGACCCTCCTGCCAAGGCTTTCATGGGCGAATGTTGCGGGTGATTGTACATCAGCGGGTAGATGTGTTGCCAACTTGTAAAACGTGGTGACCACAAGGCGCACAACTACCGGATTATAAGACGCACCCCCGCTCCCCACCCCCACCAACTTTTTCTAGAATGACACAAGGGGGAAGGGTTGCGTCTTATAATGCGACAAATGCGGCCATTCACTGACCGCGTTGTGCAAGTGACAGCCGAGAGATGGCGCAAGAGAACGACGGCCTCCGGGCGGTGGCAGATGGAGAGAGAGAGAGTGTGAGAGATAGAGAGTGTGAGATAGAGAGTGTGAGAGTGTGAGAGATAGAGAGTGTGAGAGTGTGAGAGATAGAGAGTGTGAGAGATAGAGAGTGAGAGATAGAGAGTGTGAGAGATAGAGAGTGTGAGAGATAGAGAGAGTGAGAGATAGAGAGAGTGTGAGATAGAGAGTGTGAGAGTAAGTGTGTGAGATAGAGAGTGTGAGATATAGAGAGTGTGAGAGATAGAGCGTGAGAGTGTGAGAGATAGAGTGTGAGAGATAGAGAGTGAGAGTGTGAGAGTGTGAAAGATAGAGAGTGTTAGAGATAGAGAGTGTTAGAGATAGAGAGTGTGAGAGATAGAGAGATAGAGAGTGTGAGAGAGAGAGAGTGTGAGATAGAGTGTGAGAAATAGAGAGTGTGAGATAGAGTGTTAGAGATAGAGAGTGTTAGAGATAGAGAGTGTGAGAGATAGAGAGATAGAGAGTGTGAGAGAGAGTGTGAGATAGAGTGTGAGAAATAGAGAGTGTGAGATAGAGTGTGAGAGATAGAGAGTGTAAGAGATAGAGAGTGTGAGAGATAGAGAGTGTGAGAGTGTGTGAGATAGAGAGTGTAAGAGATAGAGAGTGTGAGAGATAGAGAGATAGAGAGTGTGTGAGATAGAACACAAACACACAAAGTCACCAGCAACACAAACACACAAAGTCACCAGCAACACAAACATACAAAGTCACCAGCAACACAAACACACAAAGTCACCAACAACACAAACACACAAAATCACCAGCAACACAAATGCACAAAGTCACCAGCAACACAAACACACAAAGTCACCAGCAACACAAACACACAAAGTCACCAACAACACAAACACACAAAGTCACCAGCAACACAAACACACAAAGTCACCAGCAACACAAATACACAAAGTCACCAGCAACACAAATACACAAAGTCACCAGCAACACAAACACACAAAGTCACCAGCAACACAAATACACAAAGTCACCAGCAACACAAACACACAAAGTCACCAGCAACACAAACACACAAAGTCACCAGCAACACAAACACCACACAAAGTCACCAGCAACACAAACACACAAAGTCACCAGCAACACAAACACAAAGTCACCAGCAACACAAACACACAAAGTCACCAGCAACACAAACACACAAAGTCACCAGCAACACAAACACACAAAGTCACCAACAACACAAACACACAAAGTCACCAGCAACACAAACACACAAAGTCACCAGCAACACAAATACACAAAGTCACCAGCAACACAAATACACAAAGTCACCAGCAACACAAACACACAAAGTCACCAGCAACACAAATACACAAAGTCACCAGCAACACAAACACACAAAGTCACCAGCAACACAAATACACAAAGTCACCAGCAACACAAACACACAAAGTCACCAGCAACACAAACACACAAAGTCACCAACAACACAAACACACAAAATCACCAGCAACACAAATACACAAAGTCACCAGCAACACAAACACACAAATTCACCAGCAACACAAACACTCAAAGTCACCAACAACACAAACACACAAAGTCACCAGCAACACAAACACACAAATTCACCAGCAACACAAATACACAAAGTCACCAGCAACACAAACACACAAAGTCACCAGCAACACAAACAAACAAAGTCGCCAGCAACACAAATACACAAAGTCACCAGCAACACACACAAAGTCACCAGCAACACAGATACACAAAGTCACCAGCAACACAAATACACAAAGTCACCAGCAACACAAATACACAAAGTCACCAGCAACACAAACACACAAAGTCACCAGCAACACAAACACACAAAGTCACCAGCAACACAAACACACAAAGTCACCAGCAACACAGATACACAAAGTCACCAGCAACACAAACACACAAAGTCACCAGCAACACAGATACACAAAGTCACCAGCAACACAAATACACAAAGTCACCAGCAACACAAATACACAAGCACTCTTCATCCACGCGCTGTGCCGCTAAATTCACCTCGCACAACACGAAAGAGAAGCCACGTGGTGGTGTTCATCGCGCACGCCACGTTGACGAGCGAGCGCTTCAGAAGGTGAACACGTGGAGGGTGCCGTCCACGCTGGTACAGAGAGGGGCTTGTCCGGCTCCCCAGCGTTCGAAGAAGACGCGCTGCACATCACCGACACGTGTGTGTGGTACGCGGCGTGCTCCAGCCGGAGCCGCGCCTTGAGCAGACCCCTGAACACTGCCAGCACAGAGCAGCCGTCAGTGTCACCTTGCAGCATCTTTTTACCTCGTTCTGCACACCGCCACCTTCGCCTGAGCACAGGCGAAGTTGGCGAGGTCATGGCGCTTGTTAGCCAGGTAATGCACCACCCCCATATACGAAGCTGCTGTTGTAGAAGGGCACCCCCAGTTTCCTGAAGATATCCCCCAAAAGGCGGAACATTGGTTTGAGCCGCTGGCAGCGTAAGTACCGGTGGGGCAGATCCTCCCTGGCACCACAGGAAATGCACCAAGTCTGGTGCCCCTCGCGAGATTCGGCTGAGCCACACGGCCGATGGTAACGTGGAGTGTGCCAATCTCCACTGGAGGTCACCGCAGCGTTTGGCTACGGGAGACTTGTACATCTGTTTCCGCTGGGGGGCGGCCGGTAGGTCGGCCAGGTCCCGGGAATGCAGCGCCTTGACACAGCCACGTGTAGAGCGCTTTGTTCGGGGCACTCTTCAGGGACACGTTCCTGCAGCCTCGGAGCGAGAGAGAGTGAGAGTAAGTGTGTGTGAGAGAGAGTGTGAAAAAGAGCGTGTGTTAGAGAGAAAGTAAGAGTATGAGGGAGTGTGAGAGAGAGAGTGAGAGTCTGAGAGTGAGAGACAGTGTGAGAGAGAGGAAACATCCACATTTAATTTATTGTAACGGATCCAGTAAATATTTTCCAGGCATTTCTAACAGATATGTTGAGTGTTGGGATGATCGGTGACTGAAACTAACATTATAGCAGAATGGCATTTGACTAAGAGAATAATGCATTGTCAAGAAACATTTTATTTCCAATGACAAAATTACGTAAAATTTCACGTAAAATTCTGCATTCATTACCAACCCATATAAATGTAAAATTGTAACTTTCATTTTAGACTGCCTTGCGCACACATGCATTTAAACCACAATTTATGCAAATTACATTCCTAAGCTGCCGTTTAAACCACGAAAGAACAACAATGCAGCTAAAAATAAAGCCATCATCTCGACACCACCATAATGGGAAGGAAAATAATCATTCTTCTTTTTAAAACACCCCACTGTTAAATTTAAATTTGACAAAAAAGTAAGTTATCACAGTTAAAAAAAGGATGTCATGCCAATTGGTTGTGTACCGATCTTAAAATGTACTTAATAATGAGAAACTACTGGTTAATAATGCTGCATGGTGGGAATGTTTGCACTGCCGATGTGCTGTCTAAACTCTAAACTGTCTTACAACACATTTAGAAGTCTGAATAATCAGCGTTCCTGAGCGTTCCAACTGGCCTAACACAAAGCGAGATCGAAAAATAGCGTCATGGACACTGGGCCGAAGATACTCTCCTTGGCGATGGGCCTTTCTCACAAGGAATGCTCAGGTCTGTTGCAGCCTTAACTAATGGAACAAATTACGAGGTGGGTAAGCCTAGAAGCGGGTTTGAAATCTGTAATAATAACATTTTCAAAAAGGGCAACTGTACAGGAATATGGGGATGTCACAGACTCGGTAAAGCGGACGAGCTGAGAATGAGCTTCGCTTGGAGTCGCTGGCTTTTGTCTGCATCCTGCTTGGGTTGCTCGTCGTCCGTGCCCTTCCCCTTCGTCTCCTTAGCCTTCTCCTCCGCAGCCTTCTTGGGGGTCTTCTCCTTCTTGGGGGCAGCAGCTTTCTTCTCTGTTTGGGCTCAGGCTTTGGTGCCTGGGGGCGTTGTGAAATTCTGGCAAACCTCTTCTGCGGCTCACCCTCTCGCCTTCTTTGCGTCTGCAGCTCCCTCACCAGCACCCATTCTCTTGGTGGTCATGTTTGCTGTAGTAGTGGTGGTGAGAGAGAGAGTGTGGAAGTGTGAGAGAGAGTGTGTGTGTGTGAGAGTGTGAGGGAGTGTGTGAGATAGGGTGAGAGACAGTGAGGGAGAGAGTGTGTGAAGGAGTGTGAGAGACACTTTACGTGTGCATGACTGAGAAATAGGGAATGTGTGTGGAAGAGAGCTTACTGTACGTGTATACAGTGAGGGAAAAAAAGTATTTGATCTCCTGCTGATTTTGTACGTTTGCCCACTGACAAAGAAATGATCAGTCTATAATTTTAAAGGTAGGTTTATTTGAACAGTGAGAGACAGAACAACAACAAAAAATCCAGAAAAACGCATCTCAAAAATGTTATAAATTGATTTGCATTTTAGTGAGGGAAATAAGTATTTGACCCCCTCTCAATCAGAAAGATTTCTGGCTCCCAGGTGTCTTTTATACAGGTAACGAGCTGAGATTATGAGCACACTCTTAAAGGGAGTGCTCCTAATGTCCACAGAAGCAATCAATCAGATTCCAAACTCTCCACCATGGCCAAGACCAAAGAGCTCTCCAAGGATGTCAGGGACAAGATTGTAGACCTACACAAGGCTGGAATGGGCTACAAGACCATTGCCAAGCAGCTTGGTGAGAAGGTGACAACAGTTGGTGCGATTATTCGCAAATGGAAGAAACACAAAATAACTGTCAATCTACCTCGGCCTGGGGCTCCATGCAAGATCTCATCTCGTGGAGTTGCAATGATCATGAGAACGGTGAGGAATCAGCCCAGAACTACACGGGAGGATCTTGTCAATGATCTCAAGGCAGCTGGGACCATCGTCACCAAGAAAACAATTGGTAACACACTACACCGTGAAGGACTGAATCCTGCAGCGCCCGCAAGGTCCCCCTGCTCAAGAAAGCACATATGCATGCCCGTCTGAAGTTTCCCAATGAACATCTAAATGATTCAGAGGACAACTGGGTGAAAGTGTTGTGGGGGTGTTTGTCTGTTAAGGGGACAGGACAACTTCACCACATCAAATGGACGATGGACAGGGCCATTTACCGTCAAATCTTGGTTGAGAACCTCCTTTCCTCAGCCAGGGCATTGAAAATGGGTCGTGGATGGGTATTCCAGCAGGACAATGACCCAAAACACACGGCCAAGGCAATAAAGGAGTGGCTCAAGAATAAGCACATTTAGGTCCTGGAGTGGCCTAGCCAGTCTCCAGACCTTAATCCCATAGAAAATCTGTGGAGGGAGCTGAAGGTTCGAGTTGGCAAACGTCAGCCTCGAAACCTTAATGACTTGGAGAAGATCTGCAAAGAGGAGTGGGACAAAATCCCTCCTGAGATGTGTGCAAACCTCGTGGCCAACTACAAGAAACGTCTGACTTCTGTGATTGCCAACAAGGGTTTTGCCACCAAGTACTAAGTCATGTTTTGCTAAGGGGTCAAATACTTATTTCCCTCATTAAAATGCAAATCAATTTATAACATCTTTGAGATGCGTTTTTCTGGATTTTTTGTTATTCTGTCTCTCACTGTTCAAATAAACCTACCATTAAAATTATAGACTGATCATTTCTTTGTCAGTGGGCAAACGTACAAAATCAGCAGGGGATCAAATACTTGTGTTCCCTCACTGTATGACTGTGTGGGTGTGCATTTGTCGTAGAGTCGTTTGAAAGCAGCTCCGCTTTGACAGCAGAGGTCTCACTCCGAATGGGTAGAGCGGCATTGTCTTTCAATCGGCTGCGTAACGCTTCGGGTCTTCTCGGCCACAGCTATGCCCTCCCTTCTCTATGATTGCGAAACCGGAACCTCTCTAATGGAACACCTGCGCCGGTTAGAAACATTCAGGCTGGCCTGCCTACGATCCATCCTGGGTTTAATCAGCCCGGATTGCGTGAGGAGCTCACAAAAACCCGGAAAGGTGTGGACACATTTCCATCAGCTCCTCCGGCAGGCAAATGCTGCGTTGGCTGGGTCATGTAGTTCGCATGGCAAGCCACTGCACGCCCAAGCAGCTTAGGGCGCTAAACGGGCTCGACAAGGGCTGGAGAAGAGATGGAGCCGATGCGGTACGGGAGGATATGGAGCTGAGTGGACTTGCCGAAGATTGGAACCAGCGGTGTCAAGATCGGCCTCTTTGGTGGAGACTCGTGAAGGACGCTGCGACTGGGCAGTTGGAGGCAGTCGCCCTCCAGCAACGGAAGAGCGACGCTCACAACAACGAACGCCGGGCGGATAAAATGCAGCAAGTTGGCAAAGTAGCTGGTGCATCTGCCAGTCATGTCATTCAACCTATGGCACCTGGGTCTATCTCGTGACATCCTGCCAGCGCGCCTTCGACACTTCACGTGACCTCAAAGTGCACCTAGCCTGGCACAGGCACCGTGTTGACGTCACCGCCACTGAGTGGCGAATGGCGGTTGTTGTTGGTAGTGTAGTGGGGGAGCGGTGGCGCAGTGGTTAGCGCGCTGCACAACGAACCGAGCGATCCGACTTCGATTCCCGCTCACGGTCACCAACACCGGTGACGAATTATCTGAACCGGTCCTGGGCCTCCCCTAGGTCGACTCAGCCTCAAACGAGTACCTGGTGCGGTGCGTAAAAACATCGCCACTGGGGAGACAAAGGCGGCTGGGTGTGGTGCTGGTGACCACCCACCCCCTCGTGTGCCGTTCCGCCATAAGGTTACACGGGGGATCTTTGTCTTTACCTGTGAATGTGTCTGCACTGGCGACGAGAGGTCTCAATGGTCGCGATGGAGATGGCGAGATCATGCACTCCCGTAAGTTCGTAACATAAAATAAACTTCTCATGTGCTCACGCGTCTCGTCTGCTCGTGTGTGTTGTGTTGATGGTGCAGAATCAACAGCTTCGGCGTTCTCTGATCTGACGCTGGTGAGACCAGCCCTTCAAGAAGGCTATTGCCTCTGGTAAGACAATGTGTACTACATTATAGTTACATTATTAGTAAAGACAATGCCATATTTAATGACACATCAGGGCCATGTTTGCTTGCATGTTCACCACAAGCACCGTGTGCGATTAATGCAGCAACATGATCCTTTGCTAAAGGTTTCTATTTAGTGTTTGAACATCTTAACACCCCCTGCTCTATTAACAGAAGGGTACAACATATTCTTACTTTTTCTTTTAATACTTTGTATACTGCCAGAAAACAGTCCCATTCGCCTAGCTTTAGCGTTGTTGTGAGATGTAGCGACCTCTGGTGGCTGGCGGGGGTGGGCACGTGACGGGGGACGCGTCGACAATCACAATCACACACAATCACAATCACACACAATCACAATCACACACAATCACACAAAATCACACACAATCACGCAAAATCAATCGCACACAATCAATCACACAATCACACACAATCACAATCACACACTCACACACAGTCACACACAATCAATCACACACAATCACAATCACACACAATCACACACAATCACAAACACATGATCACACATAATCACACAAAATCACACGGTCACACAAAACCACCACTGGCGTCGCTCTAAGTTGTCTCTTCCACGTGCACATACAGGATAAGAAAATAAGTGCACGCACTGTGTGTTAATTGTTCTGTACCTCATCAGCAAGCAATGGTTTCATCACAAGCAACACGAATTGTACCGATTTCGACACGCGGTGTCTCACCCGCCAGGCGCGGGCTTGCCTGTCAAACGACAACCCGGTTAGGGAGACATCCATTGAGTAGGTGCGCAAAAATCTGTCAAAACTTGACCACACCCTGTACGCACGCGGACTTTTGACTCACCCCCCCTCCCCGAATCCTATAGAACGGCCGATATTCAATCGACGCAGAAACGATCAAGGATTAATAATATTAACGTGTTTAAACAAACAGATAGTTCACCGCCGGACTATCTAACTCATGTCGAAGGCCATTGCAGACAAATTATGATCGAGGCTTCACCGCCCACCCCCCCGTTTCCTATGCGTACATGGTCAATAGACCCCCCCCCCCTCCATGCGTACTTAATGGATGGCCCCTACCCGGATTCACAATCGATTACCGGAGCGCGAACCGGTAAGCCGAGTGCGTGGTGCGTCACGCGCCCTCGTCTCTCAGGATGTTAAAGGCAAAGTACTCGCAGGCCCCTCCACTTGACACAGAGAGAGAGGGAGCTCTGCGGTGGTATTTGGCCTACTCTTCCACGCTCACCCAAGACGTCGTCTCGATCTTCCAAGCAGCACCCAAACCTTTACCCCTTGCACACACGCGACCTGCAGACGGACACGGTTCGCTTACAAAGCTGAATGAATATCTTTGCTGTATTTTTTTGTGAAGCGTTCCTCGGTATAATCGAACCGGGCTTGTAGTTTTGTGAAGATGCGGTTACAGGAGGTAATGGGAAAAATAAAACCGATCCCACACGGCCTCCATTGCGATTTGCGTGAACATCAGCAATTATGGATGTTCGAGACGAGCCCAATGCAGAAGATCCCCTGGGGTTTGATCATCCACGAAGCTCCCCGAAACGGCATCCAACTGCACAAAGCATGGCAGCGGACGCGAGATGCCTGACGCACGAATTGAACATAAAAATGATTTAACAAAAAAAACTCTCCAGCAGCCGCAAGTGGCCATCGATCACGGAGACCGCAGTAGAACGTGCAACGAGGCAACGACCCGAGCCACGAGTACGTAGGAGACATCACAGCGACGACGACGACGAACTCCGCCGTCTCTGGCCTGACCAGCTGAATGCGAACGCGTGGAGCCATTGAATCTGCGTCCAACATCGGCAGCACGAGAAAGAAGGGAGCCAAGTGGGGAGCTCCGTCCGCCAGAGGGCAGTGGCTGCACGTGGTTACGGGCTGTTGACAAGACTCGGGGAGCGGTGTTGTTAGCGAGTACCTGCAAAGTAGGTGGTGTAGCGAGAAAGGGATTATAGTGGTGTTTCTACACAGTGGTAGTGGAAACACCCAAATAAGCCCTCGTAGGAGGAGTTGGAGCCGCTGCTGCTCGACCTGGAGTGTGTCTTCCCATCAGCCCCGCCAAAACCAAGCACCTGCCTTGGTATTTTGTGCCACCAAACACTCCACTCTCTCAGCTCCCCATTGGTGATGGAACAGTTGTGGAGAGAGTGGAGAGTTTCCCATACCTGGACAGTGTGCTTATGACCAGCTTCGGTTTGACAGCAGAGGTCTCACTCCAAATCAGTCGGGCGGCATTATCTTATCATAGGCTGCGTAATGCTGTGTGGGAGCTACCTGGTCTGTCGCTCCGCACGAAGCTTCGAGTCTTCTCGGCCACAGTCATGCCCTCCCTTATCTACGCTTGTCAAACGTGGACGCCTCGAATGGAACATCTCCGGCAGTTAGCAACATTCAGGCTGGCCTGCCTATGATCCATCCTGGGTTTAACCAGGCTGGATTGTGTGAGGAGCTCACAAATCCTTGAACGATATGGACACATTCCCATCAGTGAACGCCTCCGGCAGGTATGACTGCGTTGGCTGGGTCATGTAGCCCGCATGCCTAGCCACCGCATGCCCAAGCAGCTTCTGTTGGGCCGCATAGAGGGGTCTAAACGGGCACGACATGGGCTGGAGAAGAGATGGACTGATGCGGTACGGGAGGATGTGGAGCTCTGTGAAGGAGGCTCGTGGAGGACGCTGCTACTGGGCAGTTGGAGGCAGTCGCCATCCAGCAATAACGGAGGGCAGAGGAGCGACGCTCACGACAACGAGCGGAGCGCCGGGCAGCTAAAATGCAGCAAGTTGGCACAGTAGGGGGTACAGCTGGTGCATCTTCCGGTCATCTCAGTCAGCCAACCCATGGCACTTGGATCTGTCCCGAGACCTCCTGTCAGCGAGCTTTCGACATCTCACGTGGCCTCAAAGTGCACCTGGCCTGGCACAGGCGCCATGTTGACGTAAACGTCACTTTGTGGCGAATTTCGCGCTATTGGTAGCGAGAAAAAACGCTGCTAATTTGAGGTCGAGCAAACCTATGGGAGACCCGGGACCGGTTCAGATGATCGTCACTGGTGTTGGTGGCCGTGAGCGGGATGCGAACTCGGGTCGTCAGGTTCGTAGCGCAGCTCGCAAAACCGCTGCACCATCGCTCCGACACACACTGACACAGCTACAACAGCCGTTTACCACTAGGTGGCGGTGACGTCACCACGGCGCTTGTGCCAGGCTAGGTGCAGGAGGTGTCATGCAGGAGGTGTCATGCATGGGTTGACTGACTTAGATGACCGACAGATGCATCACCTGTGTTCCCCACTGTGCCAACTTGTTGCGCTTTAGTGTCGTTGTGAGCGTCACTCCTCCGCCCTTCGCTGTTGTTGGAGGGCGACTGCCTCCAACTGCTCAGTAGCATCCTTCACGAGCCTCCTCCATAGTGGCCAATCTTGACACCGCTGGTACCAGTCATCGGCAAGTCCACTCAGCTCCACATCCTCCTGTACCGCATCGCTCCATCTCTTCTCCAGCCCGTGTCGTGCCCGTTTAGCCCCCTCGATTCAGTCAACCAAAGGTTGCTTGGGCATGCGGTGGCTGGGCATGCAGGCTACTTGACTAAGCCAACGCAGCCTTGCCTGCCGGCGGAGCTCACTCGTGGGAATGTGTCCAGATATTTATTTGCAGCCTGGTTGAACCCAGAATGGTTTGTAGGCAGGCCAGTCTGAAAGTTTAAAACTGGCCCAGATGTTCCATTAGAGGTATCTACATTTCGCAAGCAAAGAGAATAGAGGGCATGAATCTGGCCGAGAAGACCTGGAGCTTCGTTTGGAGAGACAGAACAGGTGGCTTCCACACAGCGGAGCGCAGCTGATGAAACTGTAATGCTGCTCGGCTGATTCGGAGCGAGACCTCTGCTGCCAAACCGGAGCTGTCCATAAGCACACTACCCAGGTACGGAAACTTCTCCACTCTCTCCACAACTGCCCCATCCCAGGGTGTTGAGGGTGTAGAGTATTGGATGTTAAAAAATACCCAGGCAGGTGCTTAGTATTGGTTGGGGTGATGGGAAGGCCCATTCTGTTGGTGGCACACTGCAGTGGAACCTCCAACTCCTTCTCAACATGAGCAGCAACCACCATGGGTGACCAGTCGGGATTCATCCCTTGACCGCACCCGGGCATCAATCAGCCTCCCATTGTATCTGTGCCAGAATTAAACTCCACTGGTGAAATACGCGGTGCGCATAATGTTAAGCGAAGCAACTGAGGGCAAACAGGTGTGCGTGACGTTTGCACGGACAAACCGCCATTTGTAAGGGGCGAAGCAGGTGCAAACGGGGTCGACCAGTTGCGCGCGTTAATACCGGAGGTGTTGCCAGGGAGATGAGGGTTGATTGATGGGCCAACAGGCGCCAGGCTGGTGAGAGCCTAAAGAGACGCACGAGAGGTCTCGGATAATTAGCAGAGGAATATAAAGGCGTTTGCGTGAGCGGAGCGGGGAGTTTGCCGGGAACCAAGAGTGAAAACATCTCGCCACTGCCGCTCCAGGGGCAGCGGTGGAGATGAAGAGTTGCTGTGTGCGGAGACGCTGGGTGTAGAGACACTGAGTGCGAGGACGCTGTGTGCAGAGACGCTGTGTGCGAGGACACTGAGTGCAGAGACGCTGCGTGCAGAGACGCTGTGTGTGGAGACGCTGTGTGTGGAGACACTGAGTGCAGAGACGCTGCGTGCGGAGACGCTGAGTGAAGAGTCGCTGTGTGCAGAGACGCTGTGTGTGGAGACGCTGAGTGCTAAGATGCGTTGTGCAGAGTTGCTGTGTGCGGAGTCGCTGTGTGTGGAGACGCTGTGTGCGAGGACGCTGTGTATGAAGATGCTGTGTGCGGAGACACTAGGTGCGGGGACGCTGTGTGCGGAGTCGTTGTGTGTGGAGTCGCTGTGTACGGAGTCGCTGTGTGCAGAGTCGCTGTGTGCGGAGACGCTGTGTACGAAGACGCTGTGTGTGGAGATGCTGTATGCGAAGACCCTGTGTGTGAGGACGCTGTGTGCGGAGACGCTGTGTGCAGAGATGCTGAGTGCAAAGACGCTGTATGCGGAGTCGTTGTGTGTGGAGTCGCTATGTACGGAGTCGCTGTGTGCGGAGTTGCTGTGTGCGGAGATGCTGTGTGTGGAGACGCTGTGTGCTAAGATGCTGTGTGTAGAGACGCTGTGTGTAGAGACGCTGTGTGTGGAGACGCTGTGTGTAGAGACGCTGTGTGTGGGGACGCTGTGTGTAGAGACGCTGTGTGTGGAGACGCTGTGTGCGGAGACGCTGTGTGTGGAGACGCTGTGTGTGGAGACGCTGTGTGTGGAGACGCTGTGTGTGGAGACGCTGTGTGTAGAGATGCTGTGTGTGGAGACGCTGTGTGTGGAGACGCTGTGTGTGGAGACGCTGTGTGTGGAGACGCTGTGTGTGGAGACGCTGTGTGTGGGGATGCTGTGTGTGGAGACGCTGTGTGTGGAGATGCGGTGTGTGGAGACGCTGTGTGTGGAGACGCTGTGTGTGGGGATGCTGTGTGTGGAGACGCTGTGTGTGGAGACGCTGTGTGTGGAGACGCTGTGTGTGGAGACGCTGTGTGTGGAGACGCTGTGTGTGGGGATGCTGTGTGTGGAGACGCTGTGTGTGGAGACGCTGTGTGTGGGGATGCTGTGTGTGGAGACGCTGTGTCTGGAGACGCTGTGTATGGAGACGCTGTGTGTGGAGACGCTGTGTGTGGAGACGCTGTGTGTGGAGACGCTTAAAGTGACTATGTGACTGTGCAAACAGAAAATCCAGGAAAAAACATCAAAATATTCCTGAAATCGCACCGTACACAAACGCTGTGTGCAAAAATCCCAGTGGGATGTAAGTCAAACAACAACAAGAAGAAAACTTAGATTAAGGCCATCAGTCTAACTCCATACTACAATAAACAAAAACATTGCCAAACCAAAAAACTTTTAGAAATCACCAAAATAAAGCCATAAATGCAGTGTAACAGTGATCATAGGAACTGTGACCGAATTTTTTACAATAAACGACATAAATAACATGTAACACCAAACCCTAGAGCCACAGCTGGCTGCATGAGTCACTCCACAACAACAGGAGCATCAGTCGGAGTATCAATTTTTTCAGTGCACCTTTAAGATCAGCACGCTAAATCAAAATACAGATAATACTTTGCAGCGGTCATCCGGAGCGAAACATTTTATTTTATTTTAGGCCACTGAATAGCAGTGGCAGCTAGGGGTGTACAACACCTCTAGAGTAGTTTTGAGTGAAGATCTCATAGGTAGTGATTCAAGTTGCAGTTTATTGGCAATAGCATTCCAGATCCTGGGGGCATCAATAGCAAAGGCCCTTCCTCCAGTTTTTGTACGGCAATAGGGAATGTGAAGCTGGCAGATGAGCGAAGACCTGAGGTCAAATTTGTTCTTTGAAACAGAGAGGAGATCCAGCAGGTAGTCTGCGGATTTTTTTGTAAGTACATCGTGAATAAATAAGATCTGGTGCACAAGCCGTCGAACATTAAGAGATGTTAAGTTTGACCCAATGTAGAGATCACAGTGGTGAGTCCTATATGGGCAGTTCAATGCAAATCTTAAGGCCGAGTGATAGATGGAATCAAGCTTCTTCAGTACCGTACTTGAGGCTGATTTATACACGATATCACAGTAATCAAGTAGACGCAGTGTGCGGAGTCGCTGAGAACAGAACTGCTGAGTGCAGGATAAGGGAGGTGAAAGGTAGATAAGAGAGGGGAGAGGTTAAACACAAGTGACCGTATAGATAGTTATAGGAGTGCCTAGAACTGCTGCAAGAAGAGGCGAATGAAGTGTAAGCAGGTGACTTGTTACAACGTGTCGGTGTCAGTCATTTTTGAAGACACTACACATGGAAGGTTTTTCGAACTACGTGGTCGAAGACGATGTTAAATAATGTGGGGGCCAGATGACATCCCTGTCGCACCCCAAGGTGAACACGGAATGGCTCCGACTCCCGGCCACGCCACTTTACCCGGGCCTGCCCACATCACACTGACACAAAGACAAAGATCCCCCGTATAGCCTTAACAGACTGTTGGGGAAAGTGCCGTTAGCGAGCACCCATGAATACCGGCACGACACGCAAGGAGGTGGGTGGCCAACACCACGCCCGGCCGCCTTTGTCTCCCCAGTGGCGATGTTAAGTTTGACACCCGGTACTCATTTGAGGACCGGTTCAAATAATCGTCACCGGTGTTTGCCGTGAGCGGGAAACGAACCGGGGTCGCCAGGTTCGTAGCGCGGTGCGCTAACCGCTACACTACCGCTCCCCAACACACACACACACACCGACACATACACACAGACACACACACACACACCGACACACACACACCGACACACACACACACCCCGAAACACACACACCGACACACACACACACACACCAACACATACACACCGACACATACACACACACCGACACACACACCGACACATACACACAGACACACACACACACACACCCCGAAACACACACACGGGCACACACACACACACACACCGACACACACACACCGACACACACACACCGACACATACACACAGACACACACACACAAACCGACACACACCGACACACACACACACACCGACACACACACACCGACACACACACACCGACACACACACACACACCGACACATACACACAGACACACACACACCGACACACACACACACACCGACACACACACACACCGACACACACACACACCGACACACACACACGGGCACACACACACACACCCCGACACACACACACCCACACACACACACACACCGACACACACACCGACACACACACCGACACACACACACACCGACACATACACACAGACACACACAGACACACACATACACACCGACACACACACACCGACACACACACCGACACACACACACCGACACACACACACGGGCACACGCCGCAGCCGTGGCACAAGTTCGCGTTCAGCACAGCTGAGCAAACACTTCGAGACATCGCCTCGCCCCCCCTCCTCTCCCTTCCCTCCCTCCCTCCTTCCCCCTCTCCCACCTCCTCCTCCTCCACACAGCTGCACTGCCTGCCTTTTGAATTGATGACTACCGGGGCTTGCCAGCTGTTGTAAACGTGGGATAGGAGAAGGCAGTGCGGTCCTGGGGTCCTGGGGTGGCTATGAGATATTAACTCCCTTGCCTGGTATGCAGGAGGTGATGGGGTCGATCACAACCCTGACGCCCGCTGTAAATTTTGAGTTTCCGTGTCTCTCTCTCTCTCTCATCATCATCATTACGGTGGCTAGGAGATGTTGACTCCCTCGCCTGGTATGCAGGAGGTGATGGTCACATGGGCAACTGGCTCTGACCCAATTCCTCAACCGCATCAATTCCATAAACCCAGCAATCAAATTCACCATGGAGGTAAAAAGGGATGACTTGCTACCCATCTTGGATGTCTTAATCAAAAAGAGACCAGATGGCTCAATGAGCCACTCTGTCTACAGGAAAGTAACCCATACTGATGCCTACCTAAAACCTGATTCCCACCACCCATCCCAATAGAATTCCCTCATCAAAACGCTACACCACAGAGCTCAATGTATCTCCGACCATGAACACCTGACCAGTGAACTCAAACACGTACACCAAGCTCTCAAGGCAAATGGATATTCTGACTACACAATCCGCAAAGCCATCACCCCAACCGTGAGGAAGGAGCCATCTGAAGATCCAATAAAAACCATCACCTTGCCATACATAGCTGGGGCAACCAAAAATATTTCCAAAATCATGAACAAACACAATATCCAGGTCCGATTTAACACAGTACATAAAATTCGTGATCTGATCCCACCTGTGAAGGACAAGATTCCTGACATGCAATACCCCAGCGTCTACAAACTAAGCTGTATCTGCGGCAGAAGTTACATTGGGGAAACTAAGCGACATGTCTCGGACCGTGTTCGTGAGCGTAAGGCAGACTTGAAACACGGCAGGACCAATACTTCTGCCGTGGCTAATCATTGTTTTAATGCGGTTGGCTCACGCGAAATTGATTTATCTCAGACGATGGTACTTTGCAAGCCTACTGGCTATCAACAAAGATTCGTTAATGAAGCCATCCATATATAGAGACACAGACACAATTTCAACCAAGAGGATGGTTATAAACTCAGCAATCATTGGAAAGATGCCATCTACCACTTTGGGTCATGACTTGACTTGTGTTTTCTTGTTAATCAACTTCCACCGTCAGCAGTGTGGAGCAGGGTGCAGTGGTTGCCTGGCGGCCCTTTGATTGGTGTAGACCCACTGCCGGTGTCGTTGTTGTCTCCTGAATTGGCATCAGCTGCTGGTGCTGCTGAGACTCTTGGGCTACGCCCATCCCTAAACCTTTATAAACAGTTTGCCTTTAGAGGCTAACCCCCCCTTTTCCTGATGACGACCACTTGTGTTGCGATCAAAACGTCGTGGCTTTTTTTATTTTGCAGGCTACAGTCTACATTATAGACTGCCAGTACGCTCACCCAGCTTAATAACCAGGCTACAGTCTACATTATAGACTGTCAGTACACTCACTCAGCTTAATAACCATTACTACAGTGTACATTATAGACTGCAAGTACACTCACCGAACTTAATAACCAGGCTACAGTCTACATTATAGACTGCCGTTACACTCACCGAACTTAATAACCAGGCTACAGTCTACATTATAGACTGCCAGTACGCTCACCCAGCTTAATAACCATTGCCACAGTCTACATTATAGACTGTCAGTAAACTCACCGAACTTAATAACCAGGCTACAGTCTACATTATAGACTGCCAGTACACTCACCCAGCTTAATAACCAGGCTACAGTCTACATTATAGACTGTCAGTACACTCACCGAGGTTAATAACCAGGCTACAGTCCACATTATAGACTGTCAGTACACTCACTCAGCTTAATAACCATTGCCACAGTCTACATTATAGACTGCCAGTACACTCACCAAACTTAATAACCAGGCTACAGTCTACATTATAGACTGTCAGTACACTCACTCAGCTTAATAACCATTGCTACAGTCTACATTATAGACTGTCAGTACACTCACTCAGCTTAATAACCAGGCTACAGTCTACATTATAGACTGCCAGTACACTCACCCAGCTTAATAACCAGGCTACAGTCTACATTGTAGACTGCCAGTACACTCACCCAGCATAATAACTAGGCTACAGTCTACATTATAGACTGCCAGTACGCTCACCCAGCTTAATAACCATTGCCACAGTCTACATTATAGACTGCCAGTACACTCACCGAACTTAATAACCAGGCTACAGTCTACATTATAGACTGCCAGTACACTCACCCAGCTTAATAACCAGGCTACAGTCTACATTATAGACTGCCAGTACACTCACTCCCATTAAGAACTAGGCTACAGTATTACTTATTATTTTTTATAATTTGTATTCACTTTATTTTAATTATTATTTTTCTCTAGATTTGAAGTTTTCGTGACTGCAGGGATCCATACTCGTTGGTTCTTTCGGTAAAGTCACGTGGGTAGAACATAAAATACATTAAATCACGACGTTTCGATTGCAACACAAGCAATCATCATTGTGTTATTTTTCTATCTACGTGACTTTACCGAAAGAACCAAATAATTTGGAGTTTGCATGATGTCTCTCCCCGTGGTCGCGTAGATTTTTCGTGCGGGTCCCCCCGGTTTTCCCCCTCCACATTTAGAATCAACATAACCCACGCGTTTGCAGTTTTTGGCTGCGATACATTTCCTCGTGACAAGCCACTTCGTTGAGCCATCATTTGTGGTCGGGTCACTTCTGACAGTGGGCCTTGCCCGGTAAAATAAACGCTCTAGATTATACGTTTAGATTCAGTCTTTTTTTTTTTAGAAACGGAGCTCGCAAAGAGGAGAAGCTACGCGTGAGTGTCTGAGTCCACGGGCTCACGGCGTCTCACGTGTCCGGAGTTTGTTGCGGGGGGGCAGGTGGAACGCATTACCTGGGCGGGATGAGATCCACGCCCCCCCCCCTCTCCCACATTCCCTGCTACCCGACCCCTCGCCCTCCCACTCAACCCCTGAACCCTGCTCCTTCCGCCTCCCATCACGAGCGTCCAATCTTCCCAACATCTCCCTCGCATGGCAGTAATGGGGAATGGAGATGCTGGGAAGGAGGTACGGAGCGAAGGGGGGAGACCTCAGGGGGGGGAGGGGGGCGAGGGAGATGGAAGTACGGGGAGGAGACGGGGGAGGGAGATGGAGGTACGGGGAGGAACGGGAGATGGGGCGAGGGAGATGGTGGTGCGGGGAGGAGGAGGGAGGAGAGATGGGTGGTGGAGTTTATGGAAGTGAATATGAGTGGAGAGTGATGCGTTTTGGAGCTGGCAATGTTGGACTCTGGAGGAAAGGGGCGGGGGGGGGGGCGAGATGAGGGGGGGGGGGGGTGATTCGTTTTTCGGCTGCCAATGCTGAACTCTGTAAATATGGGAGTGAGTGGGCGGCTGGAGTATGAAGCGGGGGGGGTGGGGGGTGCATTGGACGGGATTGGGTTTGGCACAGGGGGCGGCGGTGATGAGTTTTTCGGCTGGCAACGCTGGATTTTGGGAGGGGGCAGTCTGGAGTGGAGGGGGGGGGGGAGTGATAGAAACCAGACCGCGAGTTGCTCGGTGGTGGTGATGTCAGTCGTTGGGGTCTCCCCCGTAGAGCGGATCCCGTGTCTCAAAGGCCGCTCACGTGACTCCAGATGAAGTTCATGTGTGTGTGTGCGAGTAGGAGGAGGAGGTGGTGATGGTGATGGTGACGGCGTGGGGAGAGCGGTCGAGCGCGAACCCGGCAGACGCGCGAGTTCGATTCCCAGTCCTGGGCCTCCCGTAGGTAGACTCGGCCTCAAATGAGTACGCGCATCAGGTGGGATGTATAGGAAATTCCACTGGGGAAACAAAGGCGGCCGGGCGTGGTTGATGGCCGCTCACGCCCTTGTGTGCCGGGCCGACACTATAGGTGCTCGCTAACAGCACTCGCCCCAGCAGTCAGTCGGGGCTATAGTGGGGATTGTTGTCTTGAGTGCTGATGGTGGTGATGGTGGTGGTGATCTTGAGGGTGGGTGATGGTGGAAGGTGGGTGGAAGGTGGGTGGTGATGGTTGTGGTGATGGTGGGGGTGATGGTGGATGGTGATGGCGGTGGTGTAGTGGTTAGCGCTACGCTGCGCTACGAACCTGGCGCGCCCAAGTTCGATTACCGCTCACGGCCAACACGGGTGACGATTATCTGAATCGGTTCTGGGACTCCCCTAGGTCGACTCAGCCTCAAATGAGTACCTGGCGCGGTGTGTAGTAAACATCGCTACTGGGGAGACAAAGGCGGTCGGGCGTGGTGCTGGCCACCCACCCCTTCGTGTACCGTGCCGGCCTTCATAGGTGCTCGCTAACAGCACTTGAACCAACAGTCTGTTTAGGCTATACGAGGATCTTTGTCTTTATCCCTTTTTTTGGATGGTGATGGTCGCGATGCCCACGAAGCGTAGCAAGGTGACGAGGAGGGAGGGTGGGAGGACACGGGGGGGGTGAAGGGGGCGGGGGATGAAGGGGGCGGGGGATGAAGGGGGCGGGGGATGAAGGGGGCGGGGGATGAAGGGGGCGGGGGAGTCCCCCCTCCCCCGCTATCTCCTTAAATCTCCCCCCCACCTCCCTATTGACGCGGCGCGACTATTTATTTATTTATTTATTAATTCGCTGAAGTGCCTCCTCGTCTCGCGCTGAGAGCGCGCGCGCTCCACGTGGCGCTTCCCAGCGTCGTCTTGCGCCACAGGGAAGGTGTCAGCCAGGTCAATAGGGAAGCCCCCCCCCACTCCTCCTCCACCCACTCCCCCCCTCCACCCACACGCCCCGCCCCCCACCTACCATAAATCCCCCCCCCCCCCCCCCATTGAACGCGTAGAGGAACACAATGGCGAACGACAGATTCTTGTGGCCCGTGTTAGAGTCGCGTTCCCATGAGAGCGCCGCTCAGAAGAGCCAGGGCGGATGGTGGATGGGAGGATGGATGATGATGGCGGTGGTGGTGGATGGGAGGATGGATGATGATGATGATGGTGGATTGGAGGATGGATGATGATGACGGTGGTGGTGGATGGGAGGATGGCGGTGGTGGTGGATGGGAGGATGGATGATGATGACGGTGGTGGTGGATTGGAGGATGGATGATGATGACGGTGGTAGTGGATGGGAGGATGGATGATGATGACGGTGGATGGGAGGATGGGATGATGATGGCGGTGGTGGTGGATTGGAGGATGGATGATGATGGCGGTGGTGGTGGATGGGAGAGTGGATGATGATGGTGGATGGGAGAGTGGATGATGATGACGGTGGTGGTGGATGGGAGGATGGGATGATGATGGTGGATGGGAGGATGGGATGATGACGGTGGTGGTGGATGGGAGGATGGATGATGATGGCGGTGGTGGTGGATGGGAGGGTGGATGATGATGGTGGATGGGAGGGTGGATGATGATGACGGTGGTGGTGGATGGGAGGATGGATGATGAAGGCGGTGGTGGTGGATGGGAGGGTGGATGATGATGGTGGATTGGAGGATGGATGATGATGATGGTGGTGGTGGATGGGAGGATGGATGATGATGACGGTGGTGGTGGATGGGAGGGTGGATGATGATGGTGGATGGGAGGGTGGATGATGATGACGGTGGTGGTGGATGGGAGGATGGATGATGATGGTGGTGGTGGTGGATGGGAGGATGGATGATGAAGGCGGTGGTGGTGGATGGGAGGGTGGATGATGATGGTGGATTGGAGGATGGATGATGATGATGGTAATGATAGTGGTGGTGGGGAGGGGGAGCGGTAATGTCGCGGTAAGCGCGCTGCACTACGAACCCGCTTACGGTCCACACCAGTGACGATTATCTGAACCGGTCCTGGGCCTCCCCTAGGTCGACTCAGCCTAAAATGAGTACCTGGTGTAGTGTGTAAACATTGCCACGGGGGAGACAAAGGCGATCGGGCGTGGTGCTGGCCACCCACCACCCCTCAGGTGCCGTACCGGCCTTCATAGGTGCTCGCTAACAGCACTTGCCCCAACAATCTGTTACAGGCTATACGGTGGATCTTTGTCTTTGGTGATGTTGGAGAGGATGGATGATGAAGATGGTAGTGGATGGGAGGATGGATGATGATGGTGGATGGGAGGATGCATGATGGTGGTGATGGTGGTGCATCGGATGTTGGATGCTGATGGTGATGATATTGGTGATGGTGGAGAGGATGAGGTGGTAATGGAGGATGGTAGTTTTAATGATGATGATGATGTTGGTTGCTTGATGATGCTCTACTTCTGCTGCTGCTAGCAATGCAACGTGTGCTGCGTGACGGATGCGAGGGGCCAAGAGGGCAGTGTCGCTCGAAAGCCACGGGGAAGAGGTGGGTGGGGGGGCGTTTAATAAAGAGGTGGGGGGGATGTAAGTGTCCGTTCGAAGTCGGTGTAGATTGAAGACCGCAGCTCCAGCAGTGGGGGCGATGATGATCGTGATGATGATGGTGGTCATGGTGGTGATGGTGGGGATGATGATCGTGATGGTGGTCATGGTGGTGATGGTGGGGATGATGGTGATGGTGGTGATAGTGGTGATGGTGGGGATGGTGGGGATGATGGTGGTGATGGTGATGATGATGGTGGTCATGGTGGTGATGGTGGGGATGATGGTGATGGTGGTGATAGTGGTGATGGTGGGGATGGTGGGGATGATGGTGGTGATGGTGATGATGATGGTGGTCATGGTGGTGATGGTGGGGATGATGGTGATTGTGGTGATAGTGGTGATGGTGGGGATGGTGGGGATGATGGTGGTGATGGTGATGATGATGGTGGTCATGGTGGTGATGGTGGGGATGATGGTGATGGTGGTGATAGTGGTGATGGTGGGGATGGTAGGGATGATGGTGGTGATGGTGATGATGATGGTGGTCATGGTGGTGATGGTGGGGATGATGGTGATTGTGGTGATAGTGGTGATGGTGGGGATGGTGGGGATGATGGTGGTGATGGTGATGATGATGGTGGTCATGGTGGTGATGGTGGGGATGATGGTGATGGTGGTGATGGTGGTGATGGTGGTGATGATGATGGTGATGGTGGTGATGGTGGGGATGATGGTGATGGTGGTCATGGTGGTGATGGTGGGGATGATGGTGATGGTGGTGATGGTGGGGATGGTGGGGATGATGGTGATGGTGATGATGGTGATGATGGTGATGATGGTGGACGCGTTCCAGACGGCGGAGGCTGCCACAGAGAGACGGCGCCCCGCAGTGGCCACGGTCCTGGCTCTGGGTGTAGAGAGGACGAGGAGGTTGTGAGTCGCGCTGCTGCTGCTGCTGTGGACGAGGAGCTGTAGTGCAGGGTGACAGGAGATGTGGTGCAGGGTGACAGGAGATGTGGTGCAGGGTAACAGGAGCTGTAGTGCAGGGTGACAGGAGATGTGGTGCAGGGTGACAGGAGCTGTAGTGCAGGGTGACAGGAGCTGTAGTGCAGGGTGACAGGAGCTGTAGTGCAGGGTGACAGGAGCTGCAGTGCAGGGTGACAGGAGCTGCAGTGCAGGGTGACAGGAGCTGTGGTGCAGGGAGACAGGAGCTGTAGTGCAGGGTGACAGGAGCTGTAGTGCAGGGTGACAGGAGCTGTAGTGCAGGGGGACAGGAGCTGTAGTGCAGGGGGACAGGGGCGGAGAGAGATGCCGAGGGTAGGTGGCTGGACATGTTCTAACTCAGGCTGCTGCTGGCGATGGTGAAGAAGCGGGTGGAGGGAGTGTAGGGAGGCGAGGGAGCTCGGCCGAGGATGAAAGTCGCCGAGGGTGACGCCGCGGGCGAGGCGGAATTGGATCCCGCGTCTCGAGGCTGCTCAGTGAGGACGGGGAGCGGTGGCGCAGCGGTTAGCACTCTGCGCTGCGCTGTGAACCCTGCGACCCGGGTATCGATCCCCGCTCACGGAAAACACCAGTGACGATTATCTGAACCGGTCCTGGGCCTCCCCTAGGTCGACTCAGCCTCAAATGAGTACCTGGCGCAGTGTGTAAACGTCGCCACTGGGAAGACAAAGGCGGTCGGGCGTGGTGCTGGCCACCCACCCCCTCGTGTGCCGTGCCGGCTTTCATCGTTGCTCGCTAACAGCACTTGCGCCCCACAGTCTGTTACAGGCTACACGGGCAGTTGACGTCAGCAGCGGGACCGAGTTCCCAAATCTGATGAGCGAATGATGATGTGTCCGATTGGGGTGGAGGCGAGAGAGACACCGGGGAACTTGATGGACTCCTAGCCGGCTGTGCACACTCGCTCGCTCACTCAGGAGCGGACAAAGATCCCCCGTGTAGCCTGCACAGTCTGTTGGGGCAAGTGCTGTTCGTGGGGACATTTGAAGGTCCAAGACCGCGGTATGAGACGGTGGTTGGCGACTTCGACGACCAGCCGCCTTTGTCTCCCCCAATGTTGATGTTTCACACCGCATCAATGACTCGTTTGAGGCTGAGTCAACCTCGGGGGAGTCCAGGATTGGCGTAAATAGTCACCACTGTTGTTCGCCCTGAGCGGGAATGAATCTCGCGTCTTGGCCACCGCTCCCCATCACAGTTGGATTAAACACAATTATGCGCACGCACGCACGCGCACACACGCACACACACGCGCACACACGCGCACACACACGCACACACACGCACACACACGCGCACACGAGAGGCATTGAGACAAAATCCCACGGACGAGACCGCCCATGGGGGCTGTATTCCGCGTGCATTGTGTGCTTTATATAATCCGCTCGCCTTATAATTTTACTTTAATCCAACTCATAGTCACATACACCCGGCAACCACCCCCCCCCTCTCCACCCCCCATGAAGGCCGGCACGGCACGCGAGCGTGTGGATAGCCAGCACCACGCCCGACCGCTTTTGTCTCCCCAGTGGTAGATGGTGACCTTGATCGGGCATCGAACTCGGTTCGCCGGCTTTGCAGCGCTCACACGCGTGTCACCCCCCACCCCCCGCGCCGCCGCCGCCGCAACTTCCGATACATCGGGGAAACACAAAACCCCAGCACCGCCTGTTCGCCCCACAATGTCCGTGTCACAGCAGCAGCCTCAACTCTACGCCGCAGACACAAACGATGGCGAGGGATGGGCGCGAGTGACCGGACAGCGGTCGAACCTCGACCTCGACAGCGGCCGCCGGTCGTCGACCATCGACCCAACCGGGGACCCGGGGGGGCCACGTCGCCCGATGGGGTCACCCCCCCCCCCCCACCCCCATTGTCACAAATGAGCGTCATCGATGATTCGGGATGGTCCAGCGAAGTGGATGCGGCCGCCGGTCACGAACAGTCGACGACCCGCGTGGTAAACGCTGCGCTGCTGCCGCTGCTGATGCCGCTAACTTCACCCGTTTAAAGGAGGGATGGACGAGACCTACTCCGGCTTCTTCTAGACAGACAATTGAGCGGATGACGACATCTACAAATGGCATCTTGAATCTGCCGCTATTCATCCGCACGAAAGACGACGAAGACTTCCCTCGCACGGCACCGTAGCTAACCGTGTTAATCGGAGGACAACAAACTCAACACAAAGAGTCCCATCTCAAAGAACTGAGTTTTCCATCTCACTTGAGGCTGAGTCGGCCTACAAAAAAAATCAGGACGCACGCACACACGCACGGGAGAGCAACAGTTAATTGCCTGCATGTGTAACACACGGCGGCCGTCTTTCGCGATCCACTGCTGGATGAAGGCCCCCTTGACTTCGCGTCGGTCATACCTCCCCACGCTGGTCAATGATGCTGTGCGAGGAGAGGGGGGGGGGGGCGGTGGTGGAGGAGGGGGAGCGTGTGGGGGGGGTGTGGGGGGAAGTGACGGAGTGGGGGTAGAGGGGAGCCTTTAAGATAATCTGGCGACTCTGATGTTTGTTTGGTCGTGTCCGGGGATCGAACTCAGGGGGGGGGGGTGCGGGCAGTGAGTGCGCTCGTGAGATCGGAGTGGCTGCGTCTCGCGGCGCCTGGTACCCGCATGACCCCACATCAAAGCTGCCAGAACCCAACCCTGCGACGCAGCCCGCCCTTACCCCCCCAGCACATCATCATCACCGCTTTCATCTTCCCATGGGGGGGGGGGGGGGGGTAGGGGGGAGGAGTGGGTGGAGTGGAGGAGCTCGGGGCTCCTCGTTATGAGGAGGTGGGGGTGGGAAGACGAGGAGTTATATTATAAGTCGCGTGCGTCGTGGTGGTGTTTTTGTAATGGGGAGCGGTGGTGTAGCGGTTAGCGCTACGCTGCGCTACGAACCCGGCGCGCCCAAGTTCGATTCCCGCTCACGGCCAACACCGGTGAATTTTTATCTGTTCTGGGCCTCCCCTAAGTCGACTCAGCCTCAAATGAGTACCTGGTGTGGTGTGTAAACATCGCCACTGGGGAGACAAAGGCGGCCGGGCGTGGTTGCTGGCTACCCGACCCCCTCGTTTGCCGTGCCGGCCTTCATCGGTGCTACTCGCTAACAGCACTTGCCCCAACAGTCTGCCCTGGCTATACGGGGGATTTTTGTCTTTTGGTGATGGTGTTTTTTGTTGTTGTTTTGCAATTCCTTCTGCAGAGGAGGGACGCCGTGGATGCGGAATTCCTTCCGTAACAACCGCGACCACGGCACAAAGGATGGCGGAGCTGTCTCTGTGTCCCGCACAATTGCGCCCCTAAACAAAGACAAAGATGTCCCGTATAGCCTCGCAACATACTGTCGGGGCAAGTGCTGTGAACGAGTATCACCTATGAAGGCCGGCACGGTACACGAGGGGGTGTGGGTGGCGAGCGCCACGCCCGGTCGCCTTTGTCTCCCCAGTGACAAAGGCGGCGTAGGGGAAGCACAGGACCGGTTGAGATAATCGCCACTGGTGTTGGCCGTGAGCGGGAATCGAACGGGATTCGTAGCACAGCGCGCTAACCATTACACCACCGCTCCCCAAACTCCCCCACCTACTTTTTGTTGTTATCAGAGGACCTCAAAGCACACCCACGCACTCCCACGCACACCCACGCACACCCACGCACAGCCACGCACACCCACGCACAGCCACGCACAGCCACGCACACCCACGCACACTCACGCACACCCACGCACTCCCACGCACACCCACGCACACCCACGCACACCCGACGACCCGAGTTCGATTCTCGCTCACGGCCACCAATACGAGCGTCGATTATCTGAACCGGTCCTGGGCCTCCCCTAGGGTCGACTCAGCCTCAAATGAGTAATCTGGTGCGGTGTGTAAAATAACAAACAAAAAACATCGCCACTAGGGAGACAAAGGCGGCCGGGCGTGGTGCATCGTGCACGTGGAGGGGACAGATGCGCGGTGGCGGAGAGGAGAGGCGGTCTGCTGGTTTATTTTATAACTCACATTCGACGCGAAAGATCGCTGTGTGGTGTGCGGTGTAGAGTTTTGAGTTGAACCAGGACAGAGAGAGGGAGAGAGACAGATGGTCCGTGCCTGTAAACACGCGGCAGTTCACCAGCGTTGCTCCAAGCAAAGCCTGAATCTGCTGATGAGACACTGGATGTTGAAACCGGTCCAGAGCTGTGCTTGTGTTGAACCCATGATGCAGAAGACAGTCCGTGTGACTGATGAGATGCGTTGTGTTTTTGTTTTGTTTTACGTGCAGGGACAGATGTGTGAAGGTGGCGTGTGTGTGTGTATGTATGTATGTGTGTTGAACTTCTTCCGCGCCGTACGTAGCCAACCAGTGCTAATCGTAGGTGCGTGGGAAAAGGGGCAACACACACACAGCTAATATAGCAATTCTAAATCTAGATGGTGGTTTATAAGTTGCGCAGCTCCAGTGACTTCCAAATATCGGAAGGAAGAGAGCGTTCCAGACGGCCGCAGAAGCGCGTCTGAAAGCGCCACGCGATGCAGCCGCCGCCGTCTTTGTTCGATGGCTCAGCCGAAGGCGCCCGCTGCCAGGATGAGCGGAGTTCTTTGGCGAGATCGGCAACGAATTGTGGTTCATGTGCCGCCAGCGCTTCGCGTGTAATGAGTGCGACTTTATAATGCGTGGGTCAGGGTTGGAAGTGGAGTTGGGGTTCGGGTTATGGACGAGGGTTACATTTGGATTCAGAATGGTGGCGAAGGTGATGTTTATCTTTGAGGGTTAGGGCTGATCTTCTACCGCAGCGGCGACGCACGGGCCATTTGTTTGTTTTCGTTGTTGTGTAAAGCAGCCTTGGTGAGTGATGGCCCAACAACTCACTTAGCACTCCGGTCACGAGCTCGCTCACCCACGGTCGGACAGTCGCCTCGCGATCACTCTTACATCGCAGCTACTACTACTAGTACCGAGGTGACCGTTCCCACGAACTTCATGTCGCGTTGTTCGTGGAGTCTAGAGGATCAGTCTCGAGGATCTAGAGGATCAGTCTAGAGGATCAGTCTAGAGGATCTAGAGGATCAGTCTCGAGGATCTGGAGTATCAGTCTAGAGGATCAGTCTCGAGGATCTAGAGGATCAGTCTAGAGGATCAGTCTAGAGGATCTAGAGGATCAGTCTCGAGGATCAGTCTAGACGATCAGTCTAGAGGATCTAGAGGATCAGTCTAGAGGATCTAGAGGATCAGTCTAGAGGATCAGTCTAGAGGATCTAGAGGATCAGTCTAGAGGATCTGGAGTATCAGTCTAGAGGATCAGTCTAGAGGATCAGTCTAGAGGATCTTTAGTATCAGTTTGAGGATCTAGAGGATCAGTCTAGAGGATCTAGATGACCAGTCTCGAGGATCTAGAGGATCAGTCTCGAGGATCTAGAGGATCAGAGCGCAGGGAGTTGCTTCTCTGGATTCCTATTTTGAGTCCGGAGTTTTGTACCAATCGGTGCACGAGAGAGAATTCAACCCCCCCCCCTCCCCGGGGGTTTCTACGTTTCGCGGGGTGCCTTCACTCAGCCTGGGATTAAGCGCCCAGCGTGTAACATCGCGATGAGGACTGGGTTCAGCGACATCGGTGTCTCGATGTGAGCCGCGTGCACAGCCCCCGGTTGAACACCCACGCAGGCCTCCTTTCTTTCGTTCTTTCGTACGGCTGCTGACGTGGACGACGCAGAGGAACGACCAGAATCTCGCATGGCAGGCGGTCGGTCCACGTAACCGCGTCGGGAGCAGCCGAGCAGCGGCGTCGTCGCATGCGATGCCGCCTTCGCGTGTGCCGGCCGGGGCAATGCGTCGTTCCACGTTGCACTCTGTGTCTGGGTGACCGCAGACGCGGGCTGCTGGAGACGCTTTCGGAGCATTCCGTTTGTGCGTCGGTGAGTTGGGCGGGGATGGGCGCCTCGATCTTCACGCTCGCTCCGCGGGACGCAGCGTCAGCGAGCGGCGCCGTCTGGAAGAATCGGCGCAACGAGACGGGGAGGGGGGGTGGGGGAGGAGGAGGCATTTGGTGAGCCGAACGAATTAATCGACGCGACGGGGTAACATCGATCGACTCTGGAGTGTTGATCAATCCTAGAGTTCGAGTATAGTTTTGTTTGATTGTTTGTTTGATATTCTTCTTCAAGAACCTTGGAGGGGTTCTCTTTCTTTTTTAGACGGGCGAGAGAGAGAGTGGGGGGGGGGGCAGAGAGAGGTTTTTTTTTTTTGTCACAGCTCCATTGACTTCACAAAAGGCCCAACTCGAGTCACACAAAGGGTCGTCTCGAGTGGTTTTCCATGCATAGACAAACTGCGCGGGCGACCCCCCCATCCTCCCCAGCCCCCCCCTCACCCCCTCCTCCCCCTCTATCAACATCCCCCGCCCCTATCAAGCACACATCACCTCCCCCCGTTCCCTCCAACAACAACAACAACACCACTCGCTGTATCACCACTAAAGTGGCGGCGACATCACCCCATAGGCGTTCGTGCCATGCTAGGTGCACCTTGAGGCCACGTAAAGTGTCGAAGGCCTGCTGGCAGGAGGTCCCGGAACAAACCCAGGTGCCATGGATTAACTGCCGTGCCAGGCTAGGTGCAGGAGATCACGGAACGGATTCAGTGCCATGGGTCGACTGACTGAGATGATGATTGGCAGAGGCACCAACTGTGCTACCTACTGTGCCAGGCTAGGTGCAGGAGGTCACGGGACAGACCCAGGTGCCATGGTATGAATGACTGAGTTGAATGGCAGAGGCACCAACCATCCTCCTCCTTCCCACAATCACTCCTTCCATCCGCAACGTCTTCATTTCGCCTCCGTCGGTTTGACGTGAAACACAAAAAAACAGACGAGGCAGGATGCGAGCTCGTGTTCGCCAGCGCTAGGGTTGGTGGATCGCGAGGAGATGCGTGCGGCTCTCCGGCAAGAACGGAGCGGCACGCGGTGTTTGGAAGGGGGAGCGCTGCGCCTCTCTCGCTCCCCGTCTTTGTGCGCGTGCCTGGGGGGAGGGAATGGGGGTTACGATTCTCCGGACTGTCCGAGTTCTCCTCTCGCGAGTTGAGCGAAAGGAGAAAATCTCCCAAGAAAGAATCCATGCCGCTTAGCACCAAAACTGTTGTTGTTGTTGATGTCTTGTTATGGTCTGGGACTGTTGTTGTTGTTGTCTTGGTGTGAAAGAATCCATGCCGCTTGAGACCAAAACTGTTGTTGTTGTTGTTGTCTTATTATGGTCTGGGACTGTTGTTGTTGTTGTCTTGGTGTGAAAGAATCCATGCCGCTTGGCACCAAAATTGTTGTTGTTGTTGTCTTGTTATGGTCTGGGACTGTTGCTGTTGTTGTTGTCTTGGTGTGAAAGAATCCATGCCGCTTGAGACCAAAACTGTTGTTGTTGTTGTCTTGTTATGGTCTGGGACTGTTGTTGTTGTTGTTGTCTTGGTGTGAAAGAATCCATGCCACTTGCCACCAAAACTGTTCCCCAATGCCCAGCGGGGGTCGTGGGTGGCGCTCGCTGCAAAGGGGTCACAGCGGGTCGAATCAAGCGGTGCGAGACTGTTGTTGTTGTTGTCTTGTTGTTGTTGTCTTGTTGTGGTCTTGTTGTTGTTGTTGTTGTCTTGTTGTGGTCTTGTTGTTGTTGTGGTCTTGTTGTGGTCTGGAACTGTTGTTGTTGTTGTGGTCTGGGACTGTTGTTGTTGTTGTCTTGTTGTGGTCTGTTGTTGTTGTCTTGTTGTGGTCTGGAACTGTTGTTGTTGTTGTGGTCTTGGACTGTTGCTGTTGTTGTTGTTGTCTTGTTGTGGTCTGGGTCTGTTGTTGTTGTTGTGGTCTGGGGTCTGTTGTTGTTGTTGTCTTGTTGTGGTCTGGGACTGTTGTTGTTGTGGTCTGGGACTGTTGTTGTTGTTGTCTTGTTGTGGTCTGGGACTGTTGTTGTCTTGTTGTGGTCTGGGTCTGTTGTTGTTGTTGTCTTGTTGTGGTCTGGGACTGTTGTTGTTGTTGTGGTCTGGGTCTGTTGTTGTTGTTGTTGTCTTGTTGTGGTCTGGGACTGTTGTTGTCTTGTTGTGGTCTGGGACTGTTGTTGTTGTCTTGGTGTGATCTGGGACTGTTGTTGTTGTTGTGGTCTGCGACTGTTGTTGTTGTCTTGTTGTGGTCTGCGACTGTTGTTGTTGTTGTCTTGTTGTGGTCTGGGACTGTTGTTGTTGTTGTTGTTGTGGTCTGGGACTATTGTTGTTTTTGTCTTGTTGTTGTCTTGTTGTTGTTGTTGTTGTTGTCTTGTTGTGGTCTGGGATTGTTGCTGTTGTGGTCGGGGACTGTTGTTGTTGTCTTGTTGTGGTCGGGGACTGTTGTTGTTGTCTTGTTGTGGTCTGGGACTGTTGTTGTTGTTCTAGTCTGGGACTGTTTTTGTCTAGGGTTGTTGTGGTCTGGGACTGTTGTTGTTGTTGTTGTTGTTTTAGTCTGGGTCTGTTGTTGTTGTTCTAGTCTGGGACTGTTTTTGTCTAGGGTTGTTGTGGTCTGGGACTGTTGTTGTTGTGGTCTGGGAGTGTTCTTGTTCTTGTTGTTGTTTTTCTGCCTTACCCCAAACTCGCATTTTGTGTTGACAAATCTTTAGGTATGAATTCGTGCAATGTATACTTCTGGACTTCATCTTCATTTATTTACGAGTTACTTGCTTAACTTTTATCTTTCTTACTCTGGTACCTTTGCAGATCTTTTGAAATAACATCTGAAGACAACTACATCTCAAAACAACCACATCTCAAAACAAGCACAACTCAAAACAACCACATCTCAAAACAACTACATCTCAAAACAACCACATCTCAAAACAACCACATCTCAAAACAACCATAACTCTTGTTGTGGTCTGGGTCTGTTGTTGTTGTCTTGTTGTGGTCTGGAACTGTTGTTGTTGCAGTCTGGGACTGTTGTTGTCTTGTTGTGGTCTGGGACTGTTGTTGTTGTGGTCTGGGACTGTTGTTGTTGTCTTGTTATTGTAGAGGTGTTAACTATGCGCTGTTGCGTAACCTGCATTGCCACCAGGGCAGTGCAGCATTACCCCTGGGTACAACGGTTGGGGGCAGTCGAGGTGAAACGGATCGTAGCCAGGGTTTGGTACGAACCAATCAGACGTTCCACGTGGGAATGTATGATTGGTTCTACCTGGCCACGAAGGAGTATAAGACGGGTGACCCAACGGACCTCAGGGAATTCTCTCCCTGCACGAAGACAGAAGACTGGGCTGAAGCCTAGCTAGGACCCTGGACCAGCCTCCCAGCCCTTCTAAGGGCTAAGGCTCGGCATACCCAGTGGTCAGGACCCACCGGGCCAGCGGTGGGTCAGACAGCCTCCCCTAGGTCCTAGCCGGAGGACTAGGATAGCGGTAGACGTGTGAGTCCCGCCAAGTCCGGAGGTTGTACCTCCTTAGGTATCAAGGAGGTTAGCGGTAGATGTGTGAGTCCCGCCAGGTCCGGAGGCTGTACCTCCCTAGGGTATCGGGTGAGGGGACCGAATATCCCTCTGTGTGTGTTAAGCATTGTATAAGGAAATAATACAATAAACAGAGTGTGCCTCCTAAAGAAGTCTGCTCGTCCTTACAACACTACAACTGGTGTCAGAAGTGGTTGGAAATGGAAACCAGAAGTTCAGCCCACGTGCGGAGCCAGAACGAAGATGACGCTGTCTCACCTGCAAGCACCGCCAGCTCCGCTGAAAATGCTGCCGCGTTGACGGCCGCCCAGCCACTGGTTGAGCAGCCGGTCGCTCCCCCTGCCATGGGGGACGGACTCAGGGCAGCACACGGCCGTCTCGCTCAACTCCTACATGCCACGGCCTCCATTCTCGAGGAGATCAACTTGGAGGTCGCGGGCAGGCCGAGTCAACCGCCGGCAGGCGTTCCCGCCATCGGCCAAGGTGGACATTTTGATTTTCCCGCTGGAGAACCATGTGATCCCGCTGGAAGCGGAAGCCAGGGGCATCCTGGGAACGCGGGGGGCCAATCAAAACCCGCAAAGTCATCAGCACGCGACGCTGCGAATTCAAGTTCCTCAGCGGACGCCGAGTCATCACTGTACCGACACGGTACAGTAGACTCTATCGGCCGGGAAATCGCCAATCTCCGGCTCGAGACGGTGCAAGCTGAGGGGGAGACGACGTCCGCCCTCCAACAACGCCTGCCCATCTTCCGGGAATTCACATCTGAAGGGGGCGACTGGGCGGCGTTCCAGCGTCGCTTCCTGAGCCACCAAGAGATGGTGGGCTGGTCGGACGCACAGGCGCTCCAAGCGCTACCGGCCACTCTGGACGACGATGCTCTCGCCTCGCTCCTCACCATCCCCAGGCACAAAAGGGCGACTCTTCAATCGGCCCTCCGACGGATGTCTGACGTCTACGGGCCTCCATCCGACGTCCACAGCCGATTTTACGACAGGCGACGCCGCCCTACAGAGTCTCCGTTGGCATTCCGGACCGCTCTACTGGCGATGGCAAGAGCGGGGTACCCTCGCATGGACGACGAGGCCATCGACGCCATCGTTCTCCAGAAGATGCTGGAGCTGGCGCGCGAGCTGCGCATCGTCATCCAAGCGGTGGATGACGACAGTATGTGCTCGCTACGAGCCGCTCTGTGCATCCACGCACATCTGCTGCTCCACACGGAATCGACCATCGCCGCCTCGGCTTCGACGTCGGAGCCTGCCAGCAGGGACTCCGAGTTCTCTCCCGACCGGGCCTTCATGGCGACCAGGTCAACGGGCCGGCGATCGTCCGACCACGCTGGTCACCGCAACGACCAGTAGCGGGGACGGCCTGCTCCACGCGGCGACGTGACGTGCTTCAACTGTGGCTGACGAGGCCACATCTCCTCTGACTGCCGTGCGCCTCGACGACGCCCCTCCGCATCCCGGGGCCAGGACTACAGGACGTCCACGGCATCGCGGCAAAACCAGGCAAGTCGCGACGCCTCTCACGCTCGGCCCTCATTCACACCATACACACCACAACGCACCATAAGAAGGGCTCGCGATTCGGCGTGTGATGGGGGGTATTCTGGCGTTTGTTCGCGGCCACTCGGACCTGGGCAGTGGTCTGAGTTGGCCTATAGGGTAATCGTGGCGACAGCAGGTTCGTCCGTGGTTGTCGGATCAATAGAGGGTGTGGAATTTCGCGTGTTGGTCTATACTGGTGCGTCAGCTGCGATCATTTCGGATTTGATGTACAATATACTGCCCGTATGATGCCGCCCCTTGGAACGGGTTTCTATCCCGTGTTTCGCCGCTAATGGCAGTTCACTGGGCATTATCGGGCGCAAATTTCGATTGGAGACATTAAATTGGCAGGGCCTATTTTGGTCTCTTCTTCCCTCGCCGTGCCGTGTTTGTTAGGCACTGATTTTCTCGCGAAAATGCCTATTAAGATCCTTGTAGATCAAGGCTGCATCGAACTCCCGTCGGGTCGACGGATGGCGTTCTTGCCCACACCCTCACATCCGTGCATGGCTAGTGCCTCAGTGCAGGCATTTGTCACGAGCACAGTCCGCATTCCGCCAGGGACACAAATGCTCGTGCCCTTGCAACTTAAAAAACCGCTAGCCCCGGAGGCCTCGGCACATGGCATTTTTCTGGGGCCTTCAAACGCAGCTGCTAAGGGGTTAGATTTGGTGGCTGCACAGACCCTCGTAGCAGCCGACAGGGAGCCGTTCTTGCAGGTTTTGAATGTCGGATTGTGCTCGCTCACGTGACCCCGGTGCCGTTGGGGACCGGAGTCGCGGGACACGTGCATGACACGCCGCAGGTCCCACCTCCTTTCGAATCGGATGAGAGATGGTTGGACGCGCTTTGCACAGACACGGGTGATCTGTCTCATTCGCAGCGAATTAAATTGCGCGCTCTTCTGCGAGAATTTTCCAATGTCTTCAGTAAATCTAAATTTGATATTGGCTGCACCAAGCTGCTGCATCACCACATTGATATTGGTGACGCTGCACCGATTCGACAAAACCCGTTTCGGCTTAGCCCGGCGGAGAAACAGCATGTTAAATCAGCTGTGGATGACATGCTGGAGGCCGATATAATTTCTCCCTCCACTAGTCCCTGGGGTGCTCCAATAGTGCTGGTCAAAAAGCACGATGGCAGTCTCCGTTTTTGCGTTGATTTTCGGCGCCTAAATAAAATCTCGGTAGCGGACGCCTACCCTCTCCCTCGTATGGACGAGTCATTGGATGCCCTGGCAGGGGCGCACTATTTCTCCACCTTGGACCTTCTGTCGGGGTTTTGGCAACTCCCCCTCGACAAAGCGTCAAAACCTAAGACTGCTTTTCGGACACCACAGGGCCTTTTCGAGTTTAATAGATTGCCCATGGGTCTCCACTCGGCCCCAGCGACGTTCCAGAGGCTCATGGAGCTGGTCCTCGCTGGGCTCCAGTGGGACTCTTGTCTCATTTATCTTGACGACGTCATCGTCTTTAGCCGCACGTTCGGCGAACACATCGAACGGTTGCGTGCTGTCTTCTTGAAAATGCGGACCGCTAACTTGAAATTCAAGCCGCAGAAGTGTCATCTTCTGCGTGAGTCTGTGCGCTATCTGGGCCACATAGTTAGTCGCTCGGGCATCTCTACCGACCCTGAAAAAACCAAATGTGTTCAACATTGGCCGACCCCTACATCTGCGGGCGATGTTCGTAGTTTTATTGGTTTTGCGTCGTACTACCGCCGGTTTGTTGCTGGCTTCGCGATGATTGCCAAGCCGCTCCACGCCCTTATGTCAAAAGGGGTGGCGTTTCATTGGGGGGACGCAGAACAGGCCGCGTTCGACTCCTTGCGGAACGCGCTCGTGACGGCACCGTCCCTTGCGTACCCCGATTTTTCCGTGCGATTCGTGTTGGATACCGACGCTAGCAATACGGGGATTGGGGGTGTTCTGTCCCAAAAAGTTGATGGCATTGAAAGGGTTGTTGCCTATGGTAGCAGAGTCTTGTCTCTTGCTGAACAAAGATACTGTGTGACCAGACGTGAGCTGCTGGCCATTGTTTGTTTTATTCAGTAATACAGGCCGTACCTGTATGGTCAGCATTTTACCGTGCGATCTGATCATTCGGCTTTACAGTACGCTCTGCGGGTTGACCAACCGTCCGGGCAGCTTTCTCGGTGGCTCGAAGTCCTTCAGGACTACGATTTCAATGTCACTTACCGTAGGGGTGCACAACACACGAATGCCGATGCGTTGTCTCGCCTCCCGCTGGCTCAAAAATGTGCGTGATTTTTGGGCTCGGGCCGTTGTAAGCCGCCACTGCCTGCGCAGGTCGCGCCTCTCACAACGGTGTCAGCCGCACTTCCCGCCGCCTCAACGCCGATGTTGGATCATGCAGATCCAATGGCCAGTGACGATTTGCTGGGGCTAACTTTGGCCGAATGGGGTCGGCACCAGAGCGATGACATGTCGTTACTGAGGTTGCGTCGCCACGCGAATAATGCGGCTCCAAGACAGGGCAAATTTAATTAATTCGTCATGAAGCACGGCTTGTTGATGCATTGGGATGCTGACTCGTGTCAACATAAAATCGTCGTGCCGTCCGCCTTGCGATGCAAAGCCGTATGGGCGGCGCATGAGCGTTTATTGCACCTGGGTGTTCATAAGACCATTGGGTTTTTGCGGTTGCAATTTTTCTGGCCGGGCATGCTGCGCGACGTTACTGACATTTTGCTGGGATGCACCCATTGTGCGCAACGTAAACCGCCGGCTAAACCGGCATGTCCACCCCTGCAACCCATTTCGGTCTCTTGTATAAATGAGTTGGTGGCTCTCGATATTTTGGGCCCTTTTCCTACTACGCCACGGGGTAATAAGTACCTTCTGGTTGGGGTAGAGTATTTTACACGGTGGCCTATGGCCTGGGCCCTCCCCAACCAGTCGGCGGCGGCCGTTGTGGACGCCTTTGTTCAGGGCTACGTCCTGGACAAGGGCGCACCAGAACGGTTGCTGACCGATCAGGGAAGACATTTTTCGGGAGCCTTGCTGACTGATGTGTGCCGCCTGTTGGGCATTAAGAAAGTGCGCACTTCGCCCTACCATCCCCAGACCGACGGCATGGTGGAGCGCCTTCATAGAACTCTCACCGCTATGTTATGCCATCAGGTCGATGAATCCCACCTCAATTGGGACTTGCAGGTTCCGGGGGTCCTCGCCGCATACCGTATGGCACCTCATGCGGCGACGGGATTTTCCCCGTTCTTTCTAATGTACGGCAGGGATGCCTTTCCTCCCGCCGACGTTTGGCTGGAAATCAAACAGCCACCTCAAAAGTCAAAGCTCGTTGATCACTTGCGATTCAACCTCCGTAAGTTGGCCGAGGCACGGGAGGCCGCCATTGAAAATTCGGCTTCCCGCCAACGGGCGAATTTGCGACTACGTGACCCTTGGACGTACACGCATCGGTGGGCACCGGGAGACAGGGCATGGCTCCACTGCCCCCAGGTGCCGGTGTCCACGTCGGCCAAACTCCTCAGAATATGGCGAGGCCCGGTTGAGGTAGTGGAAGTCCTGCGTCCCCAGTGTGTTAAAATTCGCTGGGGACGGCGTCGCTGGTGCGTTCACCCCTCTCGGTTGAAACCCTTCGTCACGCCATGCGTCCCTCCACAACACACACGACACGGGGGCCGAGTGTGTGACGCGTCCGACGAGCCAGATGTTGCCCCGTTGGTGCCTAACCCACAGCGCAGGCGTGTCATTCCTGCTGCAGATGACGCGGGAGTGACGGCTCCATGCAGGCCACGTTCGGCCTCAATGGACCGTGGAGCAGCAGGTGTCCCCATGGAGATGCCTAAAGGCCCACCGGATGCTCTTGAACATCCTCCTCCTTCCCTTGTGCCGCCGACAAAGCCTGCCATCCCCTACGATGGTCCCGCGAAACACACGCGCGCGAAATCTCGCCGGGTGTTATAATGTTCTTTGGCATGTCTAGTGCCTTGTACATACGTTATGTTGTTAAGGGGGGTATTTATAGGGGTTTCTTGTTCTTGTTCGTGAGGCACACTCACAATTCTTCTACCGTTGGTAATTTCGGAGTTTCCCATTGTTGCAGCCGGGACGGCTGGAGCTTCCGAAGGAGGGGGTGATGTAGAGGTGTTAACTACTCGCTGTTGCGTAACCTGCATTGCCACCAGGGCAGAGCAGCATTACCCCTGGGTACAACGGTTGGGGTCAGTCGAGGTGAAACGGATCATAGCCAGGGTTTGGTACGAACCAATCAGACGGTTCCACGTGGGAATGTATGATTGGTTCTACCTGGCCACGAAGGAGTATAAGACGGGTGACCCAACGGACCTCAGGGAATTCTCTCCCTGCACGAAGACAGAAGACTGGGCTGAAGCCTAGATAGGACCCTGGACCAGCCTCCCAGCCCTTCTAAGGGCTAAGGCTCGGCATACCCAGTGGTCAGGACCCACCGGGCCAGCGGTGGGTCAGACAGCCTCCCCTAGGTCCTAGCCGGAGGACTAGGATAGCGGTAGACGTGTGAGTCCCGCCAAGTCCGGAGGTTGTACCTCCTTAGGTATCAAGGAGGTTAGCGGTAGACGTGTGAGTCCCGCCAGGTCCGGAGGCTGTACCTCCCTAGGGTATCGGGTGAGGGGACCGAATATCCCTCTGTGTGTTAAGCATTGTATAAGGAAATAATACAATAAACAGAGTGTGCCTCCTAAAGAAGTCTGCTCGTCCTTACAACACTACATTATGGTCTGGGACATTATGGTCTGGGGCTGTTGTTGTCTTGTTGTGGTCTGGGACTGTTGTTGTTGTTGTTGTTGTCTTGTTGTGGTCTGGGCCTGTTGTTGTTGTGGTCTGGGACTGTTGTTGTTTTTGTCTTGTTGTGGTTTGGGACTGTTGTTGTTGTCTTGTTATGGTCTGGGACTGTTGTTGTCTTGTTGTGGTCTGGGACTGTTGTTGATGTGGTCGGGGACTGTTGCTGTTGTTGTTGTGGTCTGGGACTGTTGTTGTTTTTGTCTTGTTGTGGTCGGGGACTGTTGTTGTTGTCTTGTTGTGGTCTGGGTCTGTTGTTGTTGTTGTCTTGTTGTGGTCTGGGACTGTTGTTGTTGTGGTGGTCTGGGACTGTTGTTATTTTTGATTTGTTGTGGTCTGGGACTGTTGTTGTTGTGTTGTTGTGGTCTGGGACTACTGTTGTTGTTGTTGTGGTCGGGGACTGTTGTTGTTGTTGTCTTGTTGTGGTCTGGGACTGTTGTTGTTGTCTTGTTGTGGTCTGGGTCTGTTGTTGTTCTTGTCTTGTTGTGGTCTGGGACTACTGTTGTTGTTGTTGTGGTCGGGGACTGTTGTTGTTGTCTTGTTGTGGTCTGGGACTGTTGTTGTTGTCTTGTTGTGGTCTGGGACTGTTGTTGTTATTGTCTTGTTGTGGTCTGGGGCTGTTGTTGTTGTCTTGTTGTGGTCTGGGACTGTTGTTGTCTTGTTGTGGTCTGGGACTGTTGTTGTTTTCTTGTTGTGGTCTGGGACTGTTGTTGTTGTGTTGTTGTGGTCTGGGACTACTGTTTGTTGTTGTTGTGGTCGAGGACTGTTGTTGTTGTCTTGTTATGGTCTGGGACTGTTGTTGTCTTGTTGTGGTCTGGGACTGTTTTTGTCTAGGGTTGTTGTGGTGGTCATGGACTGTTGTTGTTGTCTGGGGCTGTTGTTGTCCTTGTATCGTTGTGTTCTATAACTGTTGTTGTGATCTAGGACTGATGTTGTGGTCTGGGACTGTTGTTTTAGTCTGCGACTGTTGTTTTTTTTGTGTTCCGGGACTGATATTGTTGTTAAAGTCTGGGACTGTTATTGTTGTTGTGGTCTAGAAGTGTTGTTGTGGTCTGGGACTGTTGTTGTTGTGGTCTGGGAGTGTTCTTGTTCTTGTTGTTGTTTTTCTGCATTACCCCAAACTCACATTTGGTGTTGACAAATATTGAGGTATGAATTCGTGCAATGTACACTTCTGGACTTCATCTTCATTTATTTACGAGTTACTTGCTTAACTTTTATCTCTCTTACTCTGGTACCTTTGCAGATCTTTTGAAATAACCTCTCAAGACAACCACATCTCAAAACAACCACATCTCAAAACAACCACAACTCAAAACAACCACATCTCAAAACAACCACATCTCAAAACAACAACATCCCAAAACAACCACATCTCAAAACAACTTTAACTGAAAACAACCACATCCCAAAACAACCACATCTCAAGACAACCACATCTCAAAACAACCACATCTCAAAACAACCACATCTCAAAACAACCACATCTCAAAACAACCATATCTCAAAACAACCACATCCCAAAACAACCACAACTCAAAACAACCAAATCTCAAAACAACTACATCCCAAAACAACCACAACTCAAAACAACCACATCTCAAAAGAACCACATCTCAAAACAACCACATCTCAAAACAACCACATCTCAAAACAACCACATCCCAAGACAACAACATCCCAAGACAACCACATCCCAAAACAACTACCTGTCAAAACAACTTTATCTCAAAACAACCACATCTCAAAACAGCCCCATCCCAAAACAGCCACATCTCAAAATAACCACATCCCAAAACAACCACATCTCAAAACAACCACATCTCAAGACAACCACATCTCAAAACAACCACTTCTCAAGACAACCACATCTCAAAACAACCACATCTCAAAACAATCACATTTTAAAACAACTACATCTCAAGACAGCCACATCTCAAAACAACCACATCTCAAAACAGCCACATCCCAAAACAACCACATCTCAAGACAACCACATCTCAAAACAACCACATTTCAAAACAACCACATCTCAAAACAACCACATCTCAAAACAACCATATCTCAAAACAACCACATCCCAAAACAACCACAACTCAAAACAACCAAATCTCAAAACAACTAAATCCCAAAACAACCACAACTCAAAACAACCACATCTCAAAAGAACCACATCTCAAAACAACCACATCTCAAAACAACCACATCTCAAAACAACCACATCCCAAGACAACAACATCCCAAGACAACCACATCCCAAAACAACTACCTGTCAAAACAACTTTATCTCAAAACAACCACATCTCAAAACAGCCCGATCCCAAAACAGCCACATCTCAAAATAACCACATCCCAAAACAACCACATCTCAAAACAACCACATCTCAAGACAACCACATCTCAAAACAACCACTTCTCAAGACAACCACATCTCAAAACAACCACATCTCAAAACAATCACATCTTAAAACAACTACATCTCAAGACAGCCACATCTCAAAACAACCACATCTCAAAACAACCACAACCCAAAACAACCACATCTCAAGACAACCACATCTCAAAACAACCACATCCCAAAACAACTTTATCTAAAAACAACTACATCTCAAAACAACCACAACTCAAAACAACCACATCCCAAAACAACCACATCTCAAACAACCACATCTCAAAACAACTACATCCCAAACAACAACATCTCAAGACAACCACATCCCAAAACAACCACATCTAAAAACAACCACACCTCAAAACAACCATATCCCAAAACCATATCCCAAAACAAGCACATCTCAAAACAACCATATCCCAAAACAACCACATCTCAAGACAACCACATCTCAAAACAACCACATCTCAAAACAACCACATCTCAAAAACAACCACATCTCAAAACAAACACATCTCAAGACAGCCACATCTCAAAACAACCACATCTCAAAACACCTTTATCTAAAAACAACCACATCCCAAAACAACCCCAACTGAAAACAACTACAACCCAAAACAACCACATCGCAAAACAACCACATCCCAAAACAACCACATCCCAAAAAAACCACAACTCAAAACAACCACAACTCAAAACAACTACATCCCAAAACAACCACATCTCAAAACAACCACGTCTCAAAACAACCACATCTCAAAACAACAACATCTCAAAACAACCACATCTCAAACAACCACATCTCAAGACAACCATATCTCAAAACAACCACATCCCAAAACAACCACATCTCAAAACAACTACATCTCAAAAGAACTTTATCTCAAAACAACCACAACTCAAAACACCTTTATCTAAAAACAACCACATCCCAAAACAACCACATCTCAAAACAACTTTATCTAAAAACAACCACATCGCAAGACAACCACATCTCAAAACAACCACATCTCAAAACAACCACATCTCAAAACAACCACAACTCAAAACAACCACATCCCAAAACAACCACATCTCAAATAACCACATCTCAAAACAACCACATCTCAAAACAACTACATCCCAAACAACCACATCTGAAGACAACCACATCCCAAAACAACCACATCTAAAAACAACCACACCTCAAAACAACCACAACCCAAAGCCATATCCCAAAACAAGCACATCTCAAAACAACCATATCCTAAAACAACCACATCTCAAGACAACCACATCTCAAAACAACCATATATCAAAACAACCACATCTCAAAACAACCCCATCTCAAAACAACCACATCTCAGGACAACCACATCTCAAAACAACCACATCTCAAAACACCTTTATCTAAAAACAACCACATCCCAAAACAACCGCAACTCAAAACAACTAAATCCCAAAACAACCACATTGCAAAACAACCACATCCCCAAACAACCACATCCCAAAACAACCACAACTCAAAACAACCACAAGTCAAAACAACTACATCCCAAAACAACCACATCTCAAAACAACCACGTCTCAAAACAACCACATCTCAAAACAACAACATCTCAAAACAAACACATCTCAAAACAAGCACATCTCAAGACAACCATATCTCAAAACAACCACATCTCAAGACAACCATATCTCAAAACAACCACATCCCAAAACAACCACATCTCAAAACAACTACATCTCAAAACAACTTTATCTCAAAACAACTACAACTCAAAACACCTCTATCTAAAACAACCACATCCCAAAACAACCACATCTCAAAACAACTTTATCTAAAAACAACCACATCGCAAGACAACCACATCTCAAAACAACCACATCTCAAAACAACCACATCTCAAAACAACCACATCCCAAAACAACCACATCTCAAAACAACCACATCTCAAAACAACCACATCTCAAAACAACCACATCTCAAAACAACCACATCTCAAAACAACTACATCTCAAAACAACCACATCTCAAGACAACCATATCTCAAAACAACCACATCTCAAAACAACCACATCTCAAAACAACCAAATCTCAAAACAACCACATCTCAAGACAACCACATCTCAAAACAACCACATCTCAAAACAATCACATCTTAAAACAACTACATCTCAAGACAGCCACATCTCAAAACAACCACATCTCAAAACAGCCACATCCCAAAACAACCACATCTCAAGACAACCACATCTCAAAACAACCACATCTCAAAACAACCACATCTCAAAACAACCACATCTCAAAACAACCATATCTCAAAACAACCACATCCCAAAACAACCACAACTCAAAACAACCAAATCTCAAAACAACTAAATCCCAAAACAACCACAACTCAAAACAACCACATCTCAAAAGAACCACATCTCAAAACAACCACATCTCAAAACAACCACATCTCAAAACAACCACATCCCAAGACAACAACATCCCAAGACAACCACATCCCAAAACAACCACCTGTCAAAACAACTTTATCTCAAAACAACCACATCTCAAAACAGCCCGATCCCAAAACAGCCACATCTCAAAATAACCACATCCCAAAACAACCACATCTCAAAACAACCACATCTCAAGACAACCACATCTCAAAACAACCACTTCTCAAGACAACCACATCTCAAAACAACCACATCTCAAAACAATCACATCTTAAAACAACTGCATCTCAAGACAGCCACATCTCAAAACAACCACATCTCAAAACAACCACAACCCAAAACAACCACATCTCAAGACAACCACATCTCAAAACAACCACATCCCAAAACAACTTTATCTAAAAACAACTACATCTCAAAACAACCACAACTCAAAACAACCACATCCCAAAACAACCACATCTCAAAACAACCACATCTCAAACAACCACATCTCAAAACAACTACATCCCAAACAACAACATCTCAAGACAACCACATCCCAAAACAACCACATCTAAAAACAACCACACCTCAAAACAACCATATCCCAAAACCATATCCCAAAACAAGCACATCTCAAAACAACCACATCCCAAAACAACCACATCTCAAGACAACCACATCTCAAAACAACCACATCTCAAAACAACCACATCTCAAAACAACCACATCTCAAAACAACCACATCTCAAGACAGCCACATCTCAAAACAACCACATCTCAAAACACCTTTATCTAAAAACAACCACATCCCAAAACAACCCCAACTGAAAACAATTACAACCCAAAACAACCACATCGCAAAACAACCACATCCCAAAACAACCACATCCCAAAAAAACCACAACTCAAAACAACCACAACTCAAAACAACTACATCCCAAAACAACCACATCTCAAAACAACCACGTCTCAAAACAACCACATCTCAAAACAACAACATCTCAAAACAACCACATCTCAAACAACCACATCTCAAGACAACCATATCTCAAAACAACCACATCCCAAAACAACCACATCTCAAAACAACTACATCTCAAAAGAACTTTATCTCAAAACAACCACAACTCAAAACACCTTTATCTAAAAACAACCACATCCCAAAACAACCACATCTCAAAACAACTTTATCTAAAAACAACCACATCACAAGACAACCACATCTCAAAACAACCACATCTCAAAACAACCACATCTCAAAACAACCACAACTCAAAACAACCACATCCCAAAACAACCACATCTCAAATAACCACATCTCAAAACAACCACATCTCAAAACAACTACATCCCAAACAACCACATCTGAAGACAACCACATCCCAAAACAACCACATCTAAAAACAACCACACCTCAAAACAACCACAACCCAAAACCATATCCCAAAACAAGCACATCTCAAAACAACCATATCCTAAAACAACCACATCTCAAGACAACCACATCTCAAAACAACCATATATCAAAACAACCACATCTCAAAACAACCCCATCTCAAAACAACCACATCTCAGGACAACCACATCTCAAAACAACCACATCTCAAAACACCTTTATCTAAAAACAACCACATCCCAAAACAACCGCAACTCAAAACAACTACATCCCAAAACAACCACATTGCAAAACAACCACATCCCCAAACAACCACATCCCAAAACAACCACAACTCAAAACAACCACAAGTCAAAACAACTACATCCCAAAACAACCACATCTCAAAACAACCACGTCTCAAAACAACCACATCTCAAAACAACACCATCTCAAAACAAACAAATCTCAAAACAAGCACATCTCAAGACAACCATATCTCAAAACAACCACATCTCAAGACAACCATATCTCAAAACAACCACATCCCAAAACAACCACATCTCAAAACAATTACATCTCAAAACAACTTTATCTCAAAACAACCACAACTCAAAACACCTCTATCTAAAACAACCACATCCCAAAACAACCACATCTCAAAACAACTTTATCTAAAAACAACCACATCGCAAGACAACCACATCTCAAAACAACCACATCTCAAAACAACCACATCTCAAAACAACCACATCCCAAAACAACCACATCTCAAAACAACCACATCTCAAAACAACCACATCTCAAAACAACCACATCTCAAAACAACCACATCTCAAAACAACTACATCTCAAAACAACCACATCTCAAGACAACCATATCTCAAAACAACCACATCTCAAAACAACCACATCTCAAAACAACCAAATCTCAAAACAACCACATCTCAAGACAACCACATCTCAAAACAACCACATCTCAAAACACCTTTATCTAAAAACAACCACATCCCAAAACAACCCCAACTCAAAACAAATACATCCCAAAACAACCACATCACAAAACAAGCACATCCCAAAACAACCACATCCCAAAACAACCAGAACTCAAAACAACCACAACTCAAAACAACTACATCCCAAAACAACCACATCTCAAAACAACCACGTCTCAAAACAACCACATCTCAAAACAACAACATCTCAAAACAACCACATCTCAAGACAACCATATCTCAAAACAACCACATCCCAAAACAACCACATCTCAAAACAACTACATCTCAAAATAACTTTATCTCAAAACAACCACAACTCTAAACAACCACATCGCAAAACAACCACATCTCAAAACAACCACATCCCAAAACAACTTTATCTAAAAACAACCACACCTCAAAACAACCACATCCCAAAACCATATCCCAAAACAACCACATCCCAAAACCATATCCCAAAACAACCACATCTCAAAACAACCACATCTCAAAACAACCACATCTCAAAACAACTACATCCCAAACAACCACATCTCAAGACAACCATATCCCAAAACAACCACATCTCAAGACAACCACATCTCAAAACAACCACATCTCAAAACAACCCCATCTCAAAACAACCACATCTCAAGACAACCACATCTCAAAACAAATACATCTCAAAACATCTTTATCTAAAAACAACCACATCCCAAAACAACCCCAACTCAAAACAACTACATCCCAAAACAACCACATCGCAAAACAACCACATCCCAAAACAACCACATCCCAAAACAACCACAACTCAAAGCAACCACAACTCAAAACAACTACATCCCAAAACAACCACATCTCATAACAACCACGTCTCAAAACAACCACATCTCAAAACAACAACATCTCAAAACAACCACATCTCAAAACAACCACATCTCAAGACAACCATATCCCAAAACAACCACATCCCAAAACAACCACATCTCAAAACAACTACATCTCAAAACAACTTTATCTCAAAACAACCACAACTCAAAACAACCACATCGCAAAACAACCACATCTCAAAACAACCACATCCCAAAACAAACTTTATCTAAAAACAACCACACCTCAAAACAACCACATCCCAAAACCATATCCCAAAACAACCACATCTCAAAACAACCACATCTCAAAACAACCACATCTCAAAACAACTACATCCCAAACAACTACATCTTAAGACAACCACATCCCAAACAACCACATCTAAAAACAACCACACCTCAAAGCAACCACATCCCAAAACCATATCCCAAAACAAGCACATCTCAAAACAACCATATCCCAAAACAACCACATCTCAAGACAACCACATCTCAAGACAACAACATCTCAAAACAACCACATCTCAAAACACCTTTATCTAAAAACAACCACATCCCAAAACAACGCCAACTCAAAACAACTACATCCCAAAACAACCACATCGCAAAACAACCACATCCCAAAACAACCACATCTCAAAACACCAACATCTCAAAACAACCACATCTCAAAACAACCACATCTCAAGACAACCATATCTCAAAACAAACACATGCCAAAACAACCACATCTCAAAACAACTACATCTCCAAACAACTTTATCTCAAAACAACCACAACTCAAAACAACCACATCGCAAAACAACCACATCTCAAAACAACCACATCCCAAAGCAACTTTATCTAAAAACAACCACACCTCAAAACAACCACATCCCAAAACCACATCTCAAAACAACCACATCTCAAAACAACTACATTCCAAACAACCACATCTCAAGACAACCACATCCCAAAACAACCACGTCTAAAAACAACCACACCTCAAAACAACCACATCCCAAAACCATATCCCAAAACAAGCACATCTCAAAACAACCATATCCCAAAACAACCACATCTCAAGACAACCACATCTCAAAACAACCACATCTCAAAACAACCACATCTCAAGACAACCACATCTCAAACAACCACATCCCAAAACACCTTCATCTAAAAACAACCACATCCCAAAACAACCCCAACTCAAAACAACTACATCCCAAAACAACTACATCGCAAAACATCCACATCCCAAAACAACCACATCCCAAAACAACCACATCTCAAAACGACCACATCCCAAACCAACCACATCTCAAAACAACCACATCTCAAAACAACCACATCTCAAACAACCACATCTCAAAACAACTACATCTCAAAACAACCACATCCCAAAACAACCACATCCCAAAAACAACCACATCTCAAAACAACCACATCGCAAAACAACCACATCCCAAAACATCCACATCTCATAACAACCACATCCCAAAACAACCACATCTCAAAACAACGACATCGCAAAACAACCACATCCCAAAACAACCACATCTCAAAACAACCACAACTCAAATCAACCACACCTCAAAACAACCACATCCCAAAACAACCACATCTCAACACAACCACATCTCAATACAACCACATCCCAAAATAACCACATCTCAAAACAACCACATCCCAAAACAACCACATCTCAAAACAACCACATCGCAAAACAACCACATCCCAAAACAACCACATCCCAAAACAACCACATCCCAAAACAACCACATCTCAAAACAACCACATCTAAAAACATCCACATCGCAAAACAACCACATCCCAAAACAACCATATCTCAAAACAACCACATCCCAAAACAACCACATCTCAAAACAACCATATGTCAAAACAACCACATCCCAAAACAACCACATCTCAAAACAACCACATCCCAAACCAACCACATCTCCAAACAACCACATCTCAAAACAACCACATCTCAAAACAACCACATCTCAAAACAACTACATCTCAAAACAACCACATCCCAAAACAACCACATCCCAAAACAACCACATCCCAAAACAACCACATCCCAAAACAACCACATCTCAAAACAACCACATCTAAAAACAACCACATCGCAAAACAACCACATCTCAAAACAACCATATCTCAAAACAACCACATCACAAAACAACCACATCTCAAAACAACCATATCTCAAAACAACCACATCCCAAAACAACCACATCTCAAAACAACCACATCCCAAACCAACCACATCTCAAAACAACCACATCCCAAAACAACCACATGTCAAAACAACCACATCCCAAACCAACCACATCTCAAAACAACCATATCTCAAAACAACCACATCCCAAAACAACCACATCTCAAAACAACCACATCCCAAACCAACCACATCTCAAAACAACCATATCCCAAAACAACCACATCCCAAACCAACCACATCTCAAAACAACCATATCTCAAAACAACCACATCCCAAAACAACCACATCTCAAAACAACCACATCCCAAACCAATCACATCTCAAAACAACCACATCTCAACACAACCACATCTCAAAGCTTCTAATGTAAACATCCATTCCTCGTGCCCCACCAGTTCACCAATGTAGAGGCGCAGTCCCTGCAACTGCGCGCCCCAGGCCACTGCCAGCGAAAGGGCCTCCTCTTGACAACTTTTGGAGAGCCCCACGCGAGAGGATACATTAGAGTGTGAAGATGATGATCGAACTCGACCTCGACGGATCCCAGATGACGGTGACAACAGGTCATTGTGCAGGGGTGCATGCCGTGACGCACGCTGCACGCGCCCGATGATTGCCAAGCGCGCTCCACGTGACCATAGAGACCCTCTCTCTGACCGCCACGCGGGACGAACCTCCCCCCCCCCCCCCCCCGTGGAACAAGCACGGGAAATGGATGGCCCCTCCCGTGTATGGTCCACGCAACCTCCTGGGGCGAGTTCTGGGACGGCGGGCACCTGTGACGACCGGGGCACGGGTCCGGGGTTTGGGTGCCTTCAGATGCACGCCTGGCCGCCTTTGTCGCCCCAATGCGAATGTCTGCGCACCCGTGGGCAAGTGACGCACTCGCTGTGAGGCCGAGTCTACCTAGGTGCAGAGCCACCGATGTGCACGCGATCGCTATCTTAGTTTGAGTCGGAGCCCTCGGTACGTCACGCGGCGTCTTCAACGCGTGACTGAGTCTGTGGAGCGCGTGGGAAGTGTGCGTGTGTGTGTGTAGCCTATGTGTGTGTGTGTGCGTGTGTGGGTGTGTGTGCGTGCATGTGTGTGTGTGCGTGTGTGGGTGTGTGTGTAGCCTATGTGTGTGGGTGTGTGTGTGTAGCCTATGTGTATGAGTGCGTGTGTGGGTGTGTGTGGGTGTGTGTGTGTAGCCTGTGTGTGCGTGTGTGTAGCCTATGTGTGTGTGCGGGCGTGTATGTGTAGCCTATGTGTGTGCGTGTGTGAGTGTGTGGGTGTGTGTAGCCTATGTGTGTGCGTGTGTGTGTGTGCTTATGTGGGTGTGCGTGTGTAGCCTATGTGTGTGTGTGCGTGTGTGTAGCCTATGTGTGTGTGTGCGTGTGTGTGTGTACCCTATCTGTGTGTGTGTGTGTGGCCTATCTGTGTGTGTAGCGGTTAGCGCGCTGCGCTATGAACCTGGAGTCCCGGGTTCGATTCCCGCTCACGGCCAACACCAGTGACGATTATCTGAACCGGTCCCGGCCTCCCCTAGGTCTACTCAGCCTCAAATGAGAACTTGGTGCGGTGTGTAGACATTGCCTCTGGGGAGACAAAGGCGGTCGGGCGTGGTGCTGGCCACCCACCCCCTCGTGTACCGTTCCGGCCTTCATAGGTACTCGCTAACAGCACTTGCCCCTACAGTCTGTTAAGGCTATATGGGGATCTTTGTCTTTATATTTGTTTTGTCTATCTATGGATGTGTGGAAAACGGTGGCGAATATTTAAACCGGACCTGTGCCTCCCCCCCTATGTCGACTCAGCCTTAAATGAATACACGGTGCGATGTGTAAACGTCAGCACTGGGGATACAAAGGCGGCCGTTCGTGGGGCTGACCCTTTGTTCGCCGTTCTGGCCTTAATAGGTTTTCGCTGACAAAGCTTTCCACAACAGTCTGTTAACGCTATACAGCACGGGGAATCTTTGTCTTTGTGTGTCAGCAAATGTGTATTTGTGCAACTGATATGGTCAATTCCCATGTATGATAGCATCGAGAGGCCAGGGCTCTGGGTTGTTCTTCGTGCTTTCGGGGTCCCTGACCCTCTGCTCACACTCACGGAGGACCTTCACGATGGTGGACAGGCACGGGGTAAATCTACGTGGCCGGGAGTCGGAGCCGTTCTCCGTTGACCTCGGGGGGCGCCACAGGGAACGTCCTCTGGGACCCTGCACAAGGTGACATTTTCTTTGACCGTGTAATTCGAGACGTTTTCCATGGCTGTGCCCGGCGGAATTCCCATCGGCTCCAGCGGGATACCACGGGAAGCTGATCTGCTGGCCATGGCTGCTCACACCAGCTGGGGTGGCTGTGGAACGAGTGGAGGAGTTCCCGGAACCTTAGGCCGAGTGCTCACGACCAGCTCTGAATTGGCAACAGAGGTGTACACTGAATCATTCCAAGGGGCGTTATCTTGCCATCAGCCGAGCGATGAAGTGTGAATCCTGCTGGGCCTGTCACGCCACGCTTCGGCTCCCAAGGTCTTCTCGGTCCCTTTACGAAAGCACCCGCTTTAAATTTAAATACTCCTAAGGCTGCCTGGCCTACGATGGAGCCATTACGGGGATTTCGTCAGGCCGGATTGTGCGAGGAGCCCCACTTATTCTTGGGGGAAAAAGCTACATTATTAAAAAATATATATTTTAGGACGTAAGGCCCACTGAGCTATACAGCTCTTTTTCAGAAGCGACCTGACCAAAAAAAAAAATCAACGCAACCACGGGGAGAACATTCAAACTCCAAATGTACAGCAGCAGGCGTCAGGGTGGGGATCGAACCCACGACCTCCTGCATACCAGGAGAGGGAGTTAACATCTCATAGCCACCGCGAAAAGATCTGGACACACCCCCACCAGTGAGATCCCACGATGGGCGAAGCAGCGTTTGCCTGGGCCATGAGGAGTGCGTTGGGTTAACGTTAGTTATGCAATACAATGTGAACCCCCCCCTCCCTCCTCCAGTCCATGCGCATCCCCCAGTACCATCAGTGGACCCGCCCCACCTCCTCCCCCCGCCAAGGTTATCGAGGTCACGATGCACAGATAGCACGCCGTGTCCACGCCTCGAGTTCACGCCCCGTGTTTAAGTAAGGCACGTGTTTCAAGTTGCATATCGATGTCTTTTCTTTTTGAGCCACCGCATCGCGCGGCGCTTTCGGATGCTCCTCCTGCGGCCGTCTGGAACGCTCTTCCTCACCGGTATTAGTGTAATGACGGTAGAGTCTGCATGCGGTGTGAGTGGACTAGTGGCCACGGGAGGTAATGACAGGGGAGTCAGCCTACTGTATGAATGCACTAGTGGCCACGGGAGGTAATGACAGGGGAGTCAGCTGTGAGTGCGAAGGGACTGGTGGCTACGGGAATGATCGAGAAGGGAGCGCGGTCAGGTGACGGAAGAGGGCGGTGGAGTCTGCCGGTGGAGCGAGCGTCCATAGTCAGCGAGAAGGTTCGGGAAGGGCGCGTGGCCTCGGTCGGTATATAAGGGGGAGATGCACGGGACACTTGGGGCTGTTGCAGTGGGGCCTGATGTCAAGTGAAGGTGTCTTCAATAAAGTGCCATCTCAAGAGAAGTGTGTCAAGTCGTCTTTACATTAGGAAACCACTGGAGCGATGCACTTTAAAATCAGTTAGATTGACAAACTCACTTCTTTAAAGCCGTTTTTTGTGTCTAGTTTGTTGTCCTTCCCCCGCACCTCCGATCAGCACGGTTTGCGACGTGCGGTGCAAAATAACTTCAACATACATTGCGTAGGAGCGTGTATGTCATGTTGCGTATCAGTGGGGTTTATCGCTGCAACGTCGCTCTGACATCCCTACCCTTGCACACATTGGAAACGTCTCCTGCACGGTAACTATGCCGCAGTCTGCACCTCCACCTGCCCACCGCCGTCGGCTCCCACCCTCCAAGCGCGATCTCTCCCGAAAGTCTTTGACCTTTTGACGCGCAGATTGTGGACCTGCTGGAACTCGGCCAGTGTCATGTGGGAGGAAGGCGAATGGGCAAGCAGGTGGCAGCCACGTCGGGCACCGTGGGAAACGTTGACGCACACGACGCGACGAAGAAACACAACAACGAACAAAACAACTGCCCTGCAAATTGCTCAGAGGCACTTTAATTGAAATAAATTACATCTCTATAAAGCAAAACGAGTCACAATTCCACAGTGGCCCAGCCTCCATTTCCCCCCCCCACCCTCCCCCCTCTGGGTTCCCTTCAACACACGTGGCGATCCAAGGGAGGACGAGGAGGAGGAAAGGGGGGCGATAGATGGATGTCCCCCCCCGACTCCACTCTCTCGTGCAGTGGCAGTCATTGTGAGGTCATGTGGCAGTCATTGTGAGGTCATGATGGCAGTCATTGTGAGGTCATGATGGCAGTCATTGTGAGGTCATGATGGCAGTTATTGTGAGGTCATGATGGCAGTCATTGTGAGGTCATGATGGCAGTCATTGTGAGGTCATGATGGCAGTTATTGTGAGGTCATGATGGCAGTCATTGTGAGGTCATGATGGCAGTCACTGTGAGGTCATGATGGCAGTCATTGTGAGGTCAAGATGGCAGTCACTGTGAGGTCATGATGGCAGTCATTGTGAGGTCATGATGGCAGTCATTGTGAGGTCAAGATGGCAGTCACTGTGAGGTCATGATGGCAGTCACTGTGAGGTCATGATGGCAGTCATTGTGAGGTCATGATGGCAGTCATTGTGAGGTCATGATGGCACTCACTGTGAGGTCATGATGGCAGTCATTGTGAGGTCATGATGGCAGTCATTGTGAGGTCATGATGGCAGTCATTGTGAGGTCATGATGGCAGTCATTGTGAGGTCATGATGGCAGTCATTGTGAGGTCATGATGGCACTCACTGTGAGGTCATGATGGCAGTCATTGTGAGGTCATGATGGCAGTCATTGTGAGGTCATGATGGCAGTCATTGTGAGGTCATGATGGCAGTCATTGTGAGGTCATGATGGCGTCATTGTGAGGTCATAATGGCAGTCACTGTGAGGTCATGATGGCAGTCATTGTGAGGTCATGATGGCAGTCATAGTGAGGTCATGATGGCAGTCATTGTGAGGTCATGATGGCAGTCATTGTGAGGTCATGATGGCAGTCATTGTGAGGTCATGATGGCAGTCATTGTGAGGTCATGATGGCAGTCATTGTGAGGTCATGATGGCAGTCATTGTGAGGTCATGATGGCAGTCACTGTGAGGTCATGATGGCAGTCATTGTGAGGTCATGATGGCAGTCATTGTGAGGTCATGATGGCAGTCATTGTGAGGTCATGTGGCAGTCATTGTGAGGTCATGATGGCAGTCATTGTGAGGTCATGATGGCAGAGTGATCACCGTTACAGAGGGACAGCGATGGCAGCACGGATTGGGCGTGGGTCAGGGATGGACGCTGAAGGTTTCACACAGCACAGATAATCATTGATTGTTGTTCTTCTTATTCTTGTGTTGTTGTTGTTGTTGAAACATTTTGCATTGTGGCGCTCTCCGCATGGTGCCACGTCGCCCGTGAACCTCCCATCATCGTGATCATCATCATCATGGTGATCATCATCATCATCACCACGGTGATCATTATTAGCATGCACTGAACCATCGTGATCATGATCCATCATCATCATCATCAACAACACTGAGTACCACTCCGCTGTCATTACAACTCGCGTGGTCATTGTCATCATCGCCGTGACCATGGTCGTAATCACAGCCACGACGCTTCACCGTGATTGATGGTCATCATGATTCTCAACGTAATTATTGAGCATCATTGTCGTAACGACGATGATGATCTTCACGGTCACCACGAATATCTGGATCATCACAATTACCAATCATCACGATCATCATGACCATCACGACTAGCGTCACCATTATGGACATAAACGAGGCCACGTGACTATTCGAGTCAAATAATCGATCGTTTTATGTTTTGCACTGATCGTTGATGCTTACTCGCCCGTATCCGCCTGCGTGATATTCCCCTGTATCAACTGAATTGTTGTTTTACCATTCGTCTTAGCCTTGTCTATTCCTTTTCGCTCCATCATTCCGACCATCAACTCGCGCCGGCGAGGGGGGTGGGGGGGGACGATAACCAACGTGGATGCAATGTCCACGAATCGACACGGAGTCTCGCGCGCGGCATCCGATGCGACGGGGGATCGTGAGTGGAGCAATCGAGTTTTTTTTGTAATCGATGAATCGTTAAATTCCACCGAATGCACCATCACACACCCAGAGAGCGACCTCCCCTCCCCACTCACCCCCCACACCCCGGCCGCCGTGACCCGGCTCTTGGGGAAAGTTGGGGAGAAGAGGGTGGTGGTGGTGGTTGTTGCCAATCTTCCACTGACAGCGAGAATGAGGCAAGGCTGCAGCTGTGTTGGAGCGTTTTGCGTTAGTGGTGGCGGGGAGTGCGGTGGGAAGGAGGGGGGGGAGGGAGGGGAAGGAGGAGAATATGGAAAGAAGACAAAGGTGGCTTGGAGAGGAGGATGAGAGGAGAGAAGGGTAGAGTGGAGATGGAGCAGGGAGTGGTTGGGAGGGCACGAGGAAGGTGAGGGAGAGAGAAAAGAGAGGCGAGACAAGGGAGGGAAGGGCAGGATGATGGGGAGAGAGAGAGAGGAGAAAGGATTATGAAAATGAGATGGGAAGGGGGAGTGGAGGCGGTGTGCTAGGAGGGGAGTGAGGCTAGAGAGGGGAGATGCGAAGGGAGATCTGTAGATGGGAGCGAGGAGCGGAGCAAGTTGGAGTGAGATGATTTGGCAGGAGGGCAGTGGCGTTACCGTTGTTGGCGTGGCCCCTCTGGCCAAAGCACTGGAACGGGGCCCTGGCGCAGTTGCACTGGGGGCCCGCTCGAGTTGGCCACCGTGGCGCAGGAGAGGGGCGGCCCTTTGGATTGGACGGGGAGATGGAACGCGGGCTGTGAAAGGCGAGGAGTGGGAGATGAGGATCGAGGCAGCGAGATGCAAGGGAGAGGCAAGAGAGAGGCAGGGAGATACAAGGGAGAGGCAAGAGAGAGCCAGGGAGATGCAAGAGAGAGGCAAGAGAGAGCCATGGAGATGCAAGGGAGAGGCAGGGAGATGCAAGGGAGAGGCAGGGAGATGCAAGGGAGAGGCAGGGAGTTCGTGGCTTTGTAGAGGCGAGGAGGAGGAAGTGAAGGGCAGTGGATGCCGTGAATTCTGGATTGTGAAAACCACCAAATGGATGTAACATCATCACGTCCCATCCAGCAGCAGAGCCGAGCGAGTTTAAATCCTCACCGGGCGCTCTTAATGGAGCATTGTAGGTAGGTAAATAAATAATTTAATCTACCCTCCGGTCCGTATCTCCACGTAGACGTAAAATGTTGCTCGGCCTGTCGGCCTTCCGGGCTTATACCGCGTGAAATAAAAGAGGCTCCGACTCTGCCGATGAGCCGCAGAAAGGGTGAAACCGGGCCAGAGTCGTCGCCTCTTAAACACGCCGTGCTGATGAGTCTTAATGAGGACGCACAGTTTGTACATTTCTTTATCTCCCGCTGCTGCCGTGAGCCGCTCACGATTGCTCAAAATGCAAAAAAATGGTCTTGGTGAACCACGATGAGGTTCTACGGGAACTGCCGACGGTTGTTGTTGTTGTTGTTGCAAAATGCACAAATGGCTATGTTGTGTATGTGTGGTGGATTTGACTGAACGCAAACCACCGTTGCATTGTCCCCCTCCCCCCCCCCCGATTTATTTCGATTTGATTATCGCACCCCGAACCCGCTAATGCCGAGTGTAATAGTGACCCCACCCCCTCCCTCCCCCACGCCCTCTAGTACCACACACACAAACAGGGAGGGATAATCATCACCAGCCCCGGTCAACAGCGCCAAGGCAGTGGGAGCCGAGCGAAATGGAACGCGTGACCCAGGGTACCACTCCCGGGGAGATGGAGCAATGGAATCCGTTCGTACGAAGGGCGCTGCGTGGTCTTTCGTACACGATCGCGAGACGCGGTGGCAGTGGCTTGGAGAGGCCTTCATCCAGCAGTGGATTGACCAAAGCTGCTGCTGCTGATGATGATAAATAATCAACATTACTTCCCCGCGTTCATTCGGCGCTTATCAATTAACTCTCTCGCCCCCCCCCCCCCCCCACATTCTCGTGATTCGATTAATGGTCACGATTCAAGCTCACGGTTCGATTCAATCATCGATTGTTTTGTCCCTTATTGTGACGTAGGTGTGGGGGGGGGGCGAGGGGGGCAATGAGAATCAGGCGAACGCCATCGCGTGGCCATGTGGTCAGCAACCTACGAATCGATTATAATAATCGATCACCGCACGAGATATATTCGATGCGCGCGCATCGGGTTCGAGCGCGATTTTTTGCGAGCTGCTGTGATCATCGTCGTCATCATCATCATCATCATCCTCCTCAATCAGCCCCCGAATGGAACAATGGACAATACGGGAGCGGTGGCGCAGTGGTTTGCGCAAACGGTTCTCGACGGAGTCTCCCGACCGCCGTGACGAACGCGCCGAGCGAGATTTTTCCCGGCCGCGGCACGGCCCACGTCAGTGGCGAGCGACGGCCGGAGCCCGCACTCTCCAACGCCTCGCCGCTGACTTCGGGACAGCCACGAACACAAAGGAGGGATGGGGTCGAGAGGCATTCATCCAGCAGTGGAATTGATCAACGGCTTCCCCTCGCATTTATTGTCCCGCCCCCCACCAACCACCTCCGGAACCTATCAAATGATCGCGAGTTGGCTACACGCGGTGGGCAAGAAGCTCAACACAGACGCACGCGCAGAGCGCGGGCGCGTCAGTGGGAGGGGACGCGAACAAGTGGCTCGCTGTGTCTGCTCGGCCGCGTCGCGTTCGCCGCTGCGAAGGTGCCAGTGGCGATCGGAGTCGCCCGTCGACGCCGATGTTCCCACGACCGCGAGGCGCGCGCGTCGCGGTCGTGCGCCGCCAGGAGTCGTGATGCGACGTTCATTCCCGAAATTGAAATTCGAATTATTTCGACTCAAGCAGGCGAAGGTAACGAAAGAGACGGGCTCCGAAGAGAGACGGCTACGGACGAGATAACATCACGGACAATACAAACGAGACAGAGCTTACGAGACGATACAAACGAGACAGAGCTTACGAGACAATACAAACGAGACAAAGCTTACGAGACAAACAATACAAACGAGACAGAGGTTACGAGACAATACAAACGAGACAGAGCTTACGAGACAAACAATACAAACGAGACAGAGTTTACGAGACAATACAAACGAGACAGAGCTTACGAGACAATACAAACGAGACAGAGCTTACGAGACAAACAATAGAAACGAGACAGAGCTTACGAGACAAACAATACAAACGAGACAGAGTTTACGATACAATACAAACGAGACAGAGCTTACGAGACAATACAAACGAGACAGAGCTTACGAGACAATACAAACGAGACAGAGCTTACGAGACAAACAATAGAAACGAGACAGAGCTTACGAGACAAACAATACAAACGAGACAGAGTTTACGAGACAATACAAACGAGACAGAGCTTACGAGACAAACAATACAAACGAGACGGAGCTTACGAGACAATACAAACGAGACAAGATAGACCACCAACTAGACTGGGCAGAACAAACTGCACTCCTATGTACGGCACAAGCAGATAAGGAATTATATCTCCGTAATCGAATCGGTTCGTGACGATTAATGAGAGAATCGTGACGCGTGAGTGGAATCATAGCGACGTGGGGGGGGGGGGGGGCGCAGAATGTGGGGAGCGGTGGCGCAGTGGTTAGCGCGCTGCGCTATGAGCCCGGCGATCCGAGTTTGATTCCCGCTCACGGCCAACGCCGGTGACGATTATCTGAACCGGTCCAGAGCCTTCCCAAGGTCGACTCAGCTTCGAATGAGTACCTGGTGCGGTGTGCAGTAAACATCGCCACTAGGGGAGACAAAGGCAGCTCGGCGTGGTGGTTGCTGACCATCCACCCCCCCCCCCCCTCGTGAGTATCCCGTGTCGGCCTTCATAGGTGCTACTCGCTCACAGCACTTGCCCCACTAGCCTGCTGAGACTACACGAGGGATCTTTGTCAGTGTGCGCAATCGTAACATCATCCCATTGCTTCTTTTGATCATTATTCTAGATGTACAATTCCATACGTTTCGAATTATAATGAAAATAATCATCATCACCACCATCATCCTCACACTCGTTAGCGCTCCTGTCAGAAACTGACCGTGCCCAACACAAGAGCCCGTGGCGACATCCCCGCCGCCCCTCGGCCCTTCACCCCCTCGTGGGAAATGTATCGCATTTGTTAAAATTCCAATCCCCGGGGGGAGAACAATATATATTTATTTCTTATTTTTTTCCACAAATTCCTCCCGCCCTCCAAAAAAAAAAGAACCACAATAAGTGATTGTCAATATATATTAAACCGTAACTTTGTTTTTTTTTTTGTACTCGATGTTGTCGTTGCCCCATGTATACAAATATACTCACAATGTACACACGACGCGCACGTGCAGCTTCTACCGAAAGCTCCGAGCCGAGCGTCCAAGCGACCACCCGCGCGGGGCCCGAACCTCGCCGCTCACCCCGACAAGCGCCGCGCCGCGCTCGCGGCGAGACACGCGGCGGCCGTGAGCCCGACGCTAGCCAGGGGTCGGCACTGTCCACCGGCGCGGGGCTGACCCCTGGGGAACACTCTGACCGAGTGGGTGCCATCCGCGCTCCCGGACGCTTTCTGGCGCGCGTGCCTTCCGACGCCGTACGCGGCAGCGTTGTCCCCATAGCCACCGTCGTCGTCATCGTCGTCACCGTCGTCATCCTCATCGTCACCCTCATCGTCGTCGTCGTCGTCGTCCTCGTCGGAAAAGTGGCCGCTCCCTCGCTCGCGGTCGAAGCACAGCCGCTCCATGTTGTCCTTGACCACCTCGCAGAACGGCCTCTCGAGGCCGTCGCACACGCACTCGCTGAGCGCCAGCGCCCTGGGCATGGCCATCATATGCAGGATGACGCGCATGCACTCGCGCGTGCAGCGCACCCCGTTCAGCAGCTTGCCGCAGTTCATGAGGTAGGCGTCCATCGCCGCGCTGCACGCCGGCTCCACCTCGCACCGCCGCCTCGCCTCCGTGCAGCCCAGAGCACCGCCAGCGCCAGCGCCACCTCTTCCGCGACCTGCACCACCTCCGCCGTATTCGTCGTCGTCGTCGTATTCGTCCTCGCCGCCACCGCCGCCCGTGTAGGTGCGAGGCAGGCACGGCTCGATTCCTCGTTTGGCGGCGAGGCACACGAAGTCGTCCGCGCAGTCGCAACTTTCCAGGCCGGGTCCTCCCCGAGTCGCGTTCAGTTGGATGATGGCGTGGATGCAGTGGCTGGGGCAGTGCGTGACGGTGGAAAATCCACCACCACCACCGCCGCCGCCACCACCACCATCCGCTTCGTCCGCAACGTCCCCGCTGACGGCAGGGCGCAGCGCCGCCTCGCACGCCCGTAGGTACTGGTTGTACGCCCGCTTGCACTCCGTCTCTTGCAGGCAACGGATCTCAGCCTCCCAGCATTGCATGGCTCCACCGCGCGCTGCCTGCGCTGGCCGCAGCAGTACCTGCTGTGTCCCGCGAACGGGCAGCGCCTGCTGCAGAAGCAGCGGCAGCAGCAGCAGCGGCAGCAGCAGGATGTGGTGGTGATGGTGGTGGTGCAAGAGCGGTGACACGGGTAGCAGCAGCGCAGAGCAAGAGGGGTGGTGGTGCCGGGGATGATGGGGTTGGTGCTGGGGATGATGGAGTTGGCGCTGGGGATGATGGAGTTGGTGCTGGGGATGATGGGGTTGGTTCTGGGGATGATGGGGTTGGTGCTGGGGATGATGGGGTTGGTGCTGGGGATGGTGGAGCAGGTGCTGGGGATGATGGGGTTGGTGCTGGGGATGATGGGGTTGGTGCTGGTGCTGGTGCTGTGGATGATGGAGTAGGCGCTGGGGATGATGGGGTTGGTGCTGGGGATGACGGGGATACGATGACGACATCGTCGCGTTCTCCTCCGACCTCAACTCCGATCCCAAAGCCGATCCGCAGCCGGAGTCGGAGCCTGTCCCGGGCCGCAACCGCGAGGTGTTCATCTCGGCGAGTCGCGCGCAGAAGCGCCGACGAGTGGCGGCAGCAGCAGCAGGAGACCGCGAGAACGCGGCCGAGTCGAGCGGAGGTGTCGAGCGCTGCCCCCCCCCCCCTCTCACATCGCCGCGGGGCCAGCCGCGCTCAGGACCCACGAGCTCCGAGCCCTCCCGGCGAGGATTTGGCGACGACTCTGTGCCCGGTGGCGCGGTGATTCCTCCTCCCCCTCCCTCCTCCTCCTCCGCCTTCTCTCCGCCGCGGTGCCCCGGGGCATCTCAGCAGCCGCTCGGCATGCCAACGATCGTACTCCTCCGGGCAAGCGACGGCTCTGGGGACAAGCGACTCGGCAACTTGCGCTGGTCGCGATCACATGGAGGGTGTCCCAACTCCCCTCCCTCCCCAAACGTGGGAGACGTTTCGCGTTGGTCTGTGGCCGTCTCCAATCTCTGCCGCTCACCCAAACACCGCCCCCACCCAAAGCTGACCCTAACCCCAAATCCCAGGTCGAACCCTGACCACCCCGACACGCGAGCCCCTTTGCCCAAGGCTCCAGGCAAGGGACCGCGACCTCAAACCCCGCAAGGACGATCTGCGTCGTCAACAAAAAGTTGTCCGTCGACTTTCGCCTCGGTCGAGAGGATTCTCCTCCTCCGCCACCAACTCCTGCTGCTGCTGCTCGAGGCTTCTTCTCGTGGAGTCTGGGAGTCACTCTCCAGCACACACTCGGCGCGGCGCGCAGAGAATGAAATCTTTATCTGGCAGCCGTCTCCTCCTTCCTCCTCCTTCCTTCCCTCCTTCCCTTCCGTTACCACACTCCAAGCAACGTTCCGCAAACTTTCCTTCTGTCGCTCTCTCTCTCGTTCTCTCTCCCCCACCTCTCTCACTCTCGTTCTCTCTCCCCTCCTCTCTCTCTCTCTCGTTCTCTCTCGCCCTCCTCTCTCTCTCTCGTTCTCTCTCGCCCTCCTCTCTCACTCTCTCGGTCGCTCAGACGCACCGGCAGAGCGAGGGAGACGATGGATGACGGCACTAGGGTCGCGTTCCAGACCGCTTCTCTTACTTCCTTGAACGGGAGCGACAGCAGGAGACGCGCAGACCCCTCGCTCTCTCTTCCACCTCCTCCTCCTCCTCGTCTCTCCTCCTCCTCGTCCCTCTCTACTCCCTCTCCTCCTCGGCTCTCTCCTCCTCCTCCTCCTCGTCTCTCTCTACTCCCTCTCCTCCTCGGCTCTCTCCTCCTCCTCCTCCTCGTCTCTCTCTACTCCCTCTCGTCCTCGTCTCTCTCCTCCTCCTCGTCCTCTATCGATGCACCGCGTCCCGACTTCGCCTTTGTCCGCGAGGTTCTGCGTCGCCTTCACGCTCGAGTTCACAGCTCGCCGCCCCCCTCGGGGCGGGGGGGGTCGCGTCCGTGCCGCTCATTGGCCGGCGTGGAGAGGGTCCGGGGGGAAGGGCGGGGTGGCGGTGGTGGGGGGGGGGACTCTGGAAACTTTTGTTAGCGAGTGTGTGTGTCAGTGTGTGTGTGTCAGAGTGTGTGTGTATGTCAGTGTGTGAGTGTCAGAGTGTGTGTGTGAGTGTCAGTGTGTGTGTGTCAGAGTGTGTGTGTCAGTGTGTGTGTGAGTGTGTGTGAGTGTCAGAGTGTGTGTGTTAGTGTCAGTGTGTGGGTGAGTGTCAGAGTGTGTGTGTGAGTGTCAGAGTGTGTGTGTGTGTGAGTGTCAGAGTATGTGTGTGAGTGTGTGTGATATATTTCTACCACGTAGTACGTGAAGCCTTCAATAGCTGTACCGGAGGAATTTCCATCTGGTACAGATACAATGGGAGGCTGATCGATGCCCGGGTGCGGTCAAGGGATGGCTCCCTATTGCTCAACCATGTTATGTATGCCGATGATCTGGTAATTGCTGCTCACTCAAAGGAGGAGTTGGATATGCTGCGGCTGAACCTGGAGCTTGCCACGAAGAGGTGGGGCCTTACCATCAGCCCCACCAAAACTAGGCAGCTGCCTGGGTATTTTGTACCATCGGACACTCCACCCCCACAACTCCCAATTGGTGATGGGCAGTTGTGGAGAGAGTGAAGAGTTTCCCATACCTGGGCAGTGTGCTCATGATTGGCTCCGGTTAAACAGCATAGGTCTCACTCAGAATCAGTCGAGCGGCATCATCTTTTCATCGGACAGAGGTTCAGGTCTTCTCAGCCACGGTCATTCCCTCCCTTCTCTACGCTTGCGAAACGTGGACCCCCTAATGGAACATCTTCGCCGGTTAGAAACATTTAGGCTAGCCTGCCTACGATCCATCCTGGGGTTAACCAGGCTGAATTTTGTGAGGAGCTCACAAATCCTTAAAAGATCTGGACAAAGTCCCATCGGTGAGTTCCTCCGGAAAGCAATGCTGCGTTCGCTGGGTCATGTAGCCCGCATGCCCAGCCACCGCATGCCTAAACAGCTTTTTTTTGGCCGGATCGAGGGGGCTAAACGGGCGCGGCACGGACTAAAGAATAGATGGAGTGATGTGGTACAGGAGGACGTGGAGATGAGTGGATTTACCGATGACTGTTACCAGCGGTGTCAAGATCCGCCTCTGTGGAGGAGGCTCGTGAAGGATGCTGCTGGGCAGTTGGAGGCACTCGCCCTCCAACAACAACGGAGGGCGGAAGAGCGACGCTCACAACAACGAGCGGAGGGCCGGGTGACTAAAGCACAGCAAATTGGCACAGTAGGGGGCACAGGTGCTGCATCAGTCAGTCATATCGGTCATCCCAGTCAGTCGACCCGTGGCACCTGGGTCTGCCCCGTGACCTCCTGCTAGCGGGCGTTCGACACTTCACGTGGCCTCAACGTGCACATAGCCTGGCACAAGCGTCGTGGTGACGTCACCGTGGCGAATAGCGGTTAGCGCGCTGAGCTACGAACCTGGCGACCCGAGTTCGTTTCTCGCTCACGGCCAACACCAGTGGCGATTATCCGAACCGGTCTTGGGCCTATCCTAGGTTGACTCAGCCTCAAATGAGCACCCGGTACAGTGCGTAAAAACATTGCCACTGGGGAGACAAAGGCGGCCGGGCGTGGTGCTGGCCACCCGCCCCCTCGTGTGCCGTGCCGGCCTTCATAGGTGCTGCTCAATAACAGCACTTGCCCCGACAGTCTGTTAAGGCTACACGGGGCAGTTTTGTATTTGTATATATGTGCGCGTCTGTGAGCGCACGTGTGTCACGTGTGTGCATACGAGTGAGAGGGAAGGTCCGTGTGTGTGGTGTAATGTGTGTGTGCGTGCGTGTGTTTGTGTATCTTTGACGGTTTGAGAAAGTGCCATTAACTATCGCAAAACACAAGCTCCGCTACTGTTTATAACCCTAAACGAGGCTGTTTGTGTTTCTAGATGTATAAGTGTGTGAGTGTGTGTGCGCGTGCCCGTGTGTGTGTGCGCGTGTGCGTGCGTGTGTGTGTTTAACGGATTGAATGCGTGCAGGACGAGCGGTGGCGCAGTGGTTAGCGCGCCGCGCTATAAATCACAAAAATACGAAATCCTGCGACCCGAGTTCGATTCCCGCCCACGGCACAACATCACCGGTGACGATTATCTGAACCGGTCCTGGGCCTTCCCCTAGGTCGACTCACCACTGGGGAGACAAAGGCGGCCGGGCGTGGTGTTGACTACCCATCCCGTCGTGTGCCGTGCCGGCCTTCATAGGTGCTCGCTGAACAGCACTTGCCCCAACAGTCGGTTAAGGCTATACGGGGGTTGTTTGTCTTTGTATGTCTGTGTGTGTCTATCTGTGGTTGTGTGTGGGGAGCGGTGGCGCAACGCTTAGTGGAGTTACCAGCCACCAATAGCAGTGGCAAATATCTCAACCGGTCCTGGGCCTCCCCTAGGTCGACTCAGACTCAAAATGAGTACCTAGTGCTGTGTGTCCACATCACTACTTGGGAGACAAAGGCGATCGTGCGTGGTGCTGGCCACCCACCCCTCTCGTGTGCCGTGCCGGCCTCCATAGACGATCGCTAACAACACTTGCCCCAACAGTCTGTTGTAGGAGGCTAACAGCACTTGCCCCAACAGTCTGTTGTAGGAGGCTAACAGCACCTGCCCCAACAGTCTGTTGTAGGAGGCTAACAGCACCTGCCCCAACAGTCTGTTGTAGGAGGCTAACAGCACTTGCCCCAACAGTCTGTTGTAGGAGGCTAACAGCACTTGCCCCAACAGTCTGTTGTAGGAGGCTAACAGCACTTGCCCCAACAGTCTGTTGTAGGAGACTATACGGGCGCTGGGGGGAGGAGGAGGGGGGGCTTTGTCCTTGTGTTTAATTTACTCTGCAGTATATTCACTATGCACGGTGAATATTAACTGCGTATGACTAACGAAGAAGACGGAACAAAGGCTGAAGAGTGCGCAAAGCAGGACGGGGAGGGAGGGAGGGGAGGGAGGGTGGGGAGGGAGGGGAGAGGAGGGAGGGAGGGAGGGGAGGGAGGGAGGGAGAGGAGGGAGGGGAGGGAGGGAGGGGAGGGAAGTTCGTGCTTTTGGATTGAGAGGCAGAGTTCAGAACGAGGGAGATGGGGGAGGGGTGGGTGGCGCTCCGAGTAAGCCAGCAGTGGACTAAGAGGCGAAAGGAAGAGCAGCAGCAGCAGGAGGAGGAGGAGACAGACGACGTCGTTGTTGTTGTTGTTGCTCGCTCCACGCGGCTTGGGCTCTGCGTGATGCAGAGAGACCAGGAGGCGAGAGAGGGAGGCAGGGAGGGACCTCAGTGGCTCGTGGGGGGGGGGGGTGGATGTTGTATAGGTTGGGCGGCGAGGGGAGGGGGTCAAGAGGGAGGGGGGAGGAGGGAGAGGGGTGCTGGACATGTTGGTGTGAGGAATCGCAGCGCCGTTCTATTTAAGAAAGTTGAGTTAATCGTGACGTCACTCATTAAACACCCACCCCCCCCTCTCACACACCACTACCCCTCCCCTCCGTCCACCACCCATGCACCCGACCGCACTCTAAATACATTTATGCGCAGAGCGGTAAAGACGATGGGCTTGGTGGTGGGGGGCGACTTGTGTGGTCCTGCGCGTGGAACCTTCGCGCAAGGAGTAAGGTGCTGCTGTCGTGTTTAAACACAGAACAGATGCTGCGGGGCTTGCCTCGTCGGCGAAGGGGTGGGGGGGAGAGAGAGCGAGCAGGTTTGGGGTTGGGGTTCGGTTAAAGAGTGCAGCAGCAGGAGGAGGAGGATGAGGATGGGGTGGTCGTAATATATATTTGTTTTACAAGATGGGGATTGTTAAAGAGGGAGAGCCGTAAACAGCTCCGAGGGAGACACGAGCTTAGGACTGCTTCGGTAGCAGCAGCAGCAGCATCAGCAGCAGTATCGGCATCATCATCAGCAGCAGCACCATCAGCTGAAGTATCATCATCAGCAGCAGAAGCCCACCTCTGCTTCAGTGAGACATCACCACCGATGCCGTCTTCGACCCCGGCAACCGATCACAGATCAACGATCTTCCGGTTTCCAGAGCAAAAACTCATTGCCCATAGACTCACATTGCCCATAGACTCACATTGCCCATAGACTCACATTGCCCATAGACTCACACTGCCCATAGACTCAACACTGCCCATAGACTCACACTGCCCATAGACTCACATTGCCCATAGACTCACATTGCCCATAGACTCACATTGCCCATAGACTCACATTGCCCATAGACTCACATTGCCCATAGACTCACACTGCCCCTAGACTCAACACTGCCCATAGACTCACACTGCCCATAGACTCACATTGCCCATAGACTCACATTGCCCATAGACTCACACTGCCCATAGACTCACACTGCCCATAGACTCACATTGCCCATAGACTCACATTGCCCATAGACTCACATTGCCCATAGACTCACACTGCCCATAGACTCAACACTGCCCATAGACTCACACTGCCCATAGACTCACATTGCCCATAGACTCACATTGCCCATAGACTCACATTGCCCATAGACTCACATTGCCCATAGACTCACATTGCCCATAGACTCACACTGCCCCTAGACTCAACACTGCCCATAGACTCACACTGCCCATAGACTCACATTGCCCATAGACTCACATTGCCCATAGACTCACACTGCCCATAGACTCACACTGCCCATAGACTCACATTGCCCATAGACTAACACTGCCCATAGACTCACACTGCCCATAGACTCACACTGCCCATAGACTCACACTGCCCATAGACTCACACTGCCCATAGACACTGCCCATAGACTCAACACTGCCCATAGACTCACACTGCCCATAGACTCACACTGCCCATAGACTCACACTGCCCATAGACTCACACTGCCCATAGACTCACATTGCCCATAGACTCACATTGCCCATAGACTCACATTGCCCATAGACTCACATTGCCCATAGACTCACATTGCCCATAGACTCACACTGCCCCTAGACTCAACACTGCCCATAGACTCACACTGCCCATAGACTCACATTGCCCATAGACTCACATTGCCCATAGACTCACACTGCCCATAGACTCACACTGCCCATAGACTCACATTGCCCATAGACTAACACTGCCCATAGACTCACACTGCCCATAGACTCACACTGCCCATAGACTCACACTGCCCATAGACTCACACTGCCCATAGACACTGCCCATAGACTCAACACTGCCCATAGACTCACACTGCCCATAGACTCACACTGCCCATAGACTCACACTGCCCATAGACTCACACTGCCCATAGACTCACATTGTCGACAGATTAACACTGCCCATGAACTAACATTGTCCTTTGGAGCATCGTCGGTCAACGATCTCCCGGTTTCCGGAGTAATGACTCAAGCTCCAGAATCAGCAATCAGCCAGGGGACCGCATCGAGACGATCCACCGAGATTCGCGATTAAGTGATGTGACTTGTCGGAGCTATGAGATGATTGTACACGCACCCATGAGATTTCTATCATCATCACGACCACAATCATCATCATCAGCATCGTGACAAACACACACACACTACCTGCACTTCAACGTTTCTTATCAAGCCACCACCGCAACAATCACCACCACCACAATCACCACCACCATCACGATCACCACAATCACCACCACCATAACCACTACAATGACCACCACCATCATCACAACAATCACCATCACCACCACAAACACCTACTATCACCACCACCACCGCTACCACAAACACCTACTATCACCACCACTACTACCACAAACACCCACTATCACCATCACCACCAACAACAACAACAACAACAACCGCCATTCGCCACTAAGTGGCGGTGACGTCACCACGACGCTTGTGCCAGGCTATGTGCACCCTGAGGCCACGTGAAGTGTCGAACGCCCGCTGGCAGGAGGTCACGGGGCAGACCCAGGTGCCACGGGTCGACTGACTGAGATGACTGGCTGATGCACCACCTGTGCCCCCTACTGTGCCAACCTGCTGTGCTTTAGCCACCCGGCGCTCCGCTCGCTGTTGTGAGCGTCGCTCCTCCGCCCTCCGTTGTTGTTGGAGGGCGACTGCCTCCAACTGCCCAGTAGCATCCTTCACGAGCCTCCTCCACAGAGGCCGATCTTGACACCGCTGGTACCAGTCATCGGCAAGTCCACTCAGCTCCACGTCCTCCTGTACCACATCACTCCATCTCTTCTCTAGCCCGTGCCGCGCCCGCTTAGCCCCCTCAATCCGGCCAAACAAAAGCTGTTTCGGCATGCGGTGGCTGGGCATGCGGGCTACATGACCCAGCCATCGCAGCCTTGCCTGCCGGAGGAGCTCACCGATGGGACCCTGCCCAGATCTTTCAAGGATTTGTGAGCTCCTCACACAATCCAGTCTGGTTAAACCCAGGATGGATCGTAGGCAGGCCAGCCTAAATGTTTCTAACCGGCGAAGATGTTCCATTAGGGGGGTCCACGTTTCGCAAGCGTAGAGAAGGGAGGGAATGACCGTGGCCGAGAAGACCTGAAGCTTAGTGCGGAGCGACAGACCAGGTAGCTTCCACACAGCGTTACGCAACTGATGAAAAGATATTGCCGCTCGACTGATTCGGAGTGAGACCTCTGCTGTTAAACTGGAGCCAGTCATAAGCACACTGCCCAGGTATGAGAAACTCTCCACTCTCTCCACAACTGCCCCATCACCGATTGGGAGTTGTGGGGGTGGAGTGTCCGATGGTACAAAATACCCAGGCAGGTGCTTAGTTTTGGTGGGGCTGATGGTAAGGCCCCACCTCTTAGTGGCACGCTCCAGTCTCAGCAGCAGCGTCTCCAACTCCTCCTCTGACTGAGCAGCTATTACCAAGTCATCAGCATACATAACGTGGTTGAGCAATAGGGAGCCATCCCTTGACCGCACCCGGGCATCGATTAGCCTCCCATTATATCTGTACCATATGGAGATTCCCCCGGTACAGCTATTGAAGGCTTCACGAACTACGTGGTCAAAATAGATGTTAAATAATGTGGGAGCCAGAGGACATCCCTGTCGCACCCCAAGGTGTACAGGGAATGGCTCTGACTCCCGGCCACGTAGTTTTACCCGGGCCCGCTCACCATCATGAAGGTCCTTAATGATCGTGAGCAGAGGGTCAGGTACTCCAAAAGCACGAAGAACGACCCAGAGCCCAGGCCTACTGATGGTATCATAGGCCTTGACCAGGTCAATAAAGCAGAGATGTAGGTCTTGTTGGAATTCCCTACACCTCTGCTGTAGCAGACGGACAGAAAATATGGCATCTGTGCAGGACCGCCCTTTCCTGAAACCGCATTGGGGCTCCGCAAGCCTCTCCTCAGCGTGCCTGGCAAGGCGATGCTGAATAATCCTTGCCAGGACCTTTCCCGGCACACTGAGGAGTGAGATGCCCCTGTAGTTGTTACAGTCTGTGCGGTCCCCCTTCTTAAAAAGGGGGACCACCAGGGCATCCTTCCAATCCTGCGGAACCCGTCCAGTGGTCCAGACTGTTGTTATGATGTCATATAGGGCAGTCTGTGCACAAACGCCACCCTCCCTCAGCATTTCGCTTGGGAGATCATCTCTGCCCGCTGCCTTTCCTGGTCTCAGACTCCGGATCGCCTTCAATACTTCCTCAGCAGATGGCACCTCAGCCAGCCACTCACAGGGGGTGACTTCATCCAATATTTGAGGCACCGCAGCCTCAGCAGGGTCATCCTCACTTTGTGCCACGATGTTTTCCTGGCTGAGGGATTTTCCCACCCCCAGGACCTCACAGAAATGCTCAGCAAATCTGCGAACCTGTTCCTGGGGGTCGGAAATTGGATCACCGTTTTTTCCCCTAATGATGGTAATAGGTGTGGCGCTGCAGGTTACTTTTTTGATGGAGTTAAATAGAGATTTGTGATCACGGGCCACTGAGGCAGACTCCATCTCCTCAGCAACCCGCGACCACCACCCATCCTTGCAGCGCCTCACGGCTCTCCGAACCTCCGAGCGAAGGCTGCGGTAAGCCTCCTCATTCTCTGACGTGGGATTCTGTAGCCGATGACAGTGGGCCTGTCGCTTTTTCTCAACCATCGTGAACAACTCCTCTGTCATCCAGGGTGTCTGGGGAGGTCTGGACCGCGTACCCAAAGCAGCCATTGCAGCTGCATGAGTCACAGTCCTAAACCTCGCCCATTTACCCTCGACATCAGGAGGAGTCGGGGACGATGCCAATCCCAGCCGCACCACCACCTCTACCACAAACACCTAATATCACCACCACCACTTCTACCACAAACACCTACTATCACCACCGCTACCACCACCGCTATCACTCCACCAACTGCCAAACACAACCATCACCACGCCAACCACAACTATTGGCACATACAGCCACCAAAGACAAAGATCCCCGTATAGCCTGTAACAGAATGTTGGGGCAAGTGCTGTTTGCGAACACCGATGAAGGTCGAGGGGTTCGATGGCCGGCACCGCGCCCGACCGCCTTTGTCTCCCCAATGGCGATATTTACTACACACCGCACCAGCTACTCATTTGAGGCCGACTCGACCTAGGGGAAGCCGAGGACCGGTTCAGATAATCCGTCACTGGTGTTGGTTGGCCGTGAGTGGGAATTGCCGGGTTCGTAGCGTGGCCCACTAACCGCTACGCTACATCCATGGGCTCATCGACCACCAACAACCGCACATACAGCCACTTACGACCACCATCACAATCGCTACCAAATCACAATCCCCTCCACCCCACACCGTCACCACCAACACCACCACTCCCTTCGAGCGCACGATGGCAGCAGCAAGATACGACGAGAGGGCTTCCTTCATTGAAGGAGCGCGGACCGCAGTGGGTTTACCGTGCGGTCCATAGCTTGGGTTGCATGGCCACAGTCGCAGCAGAGTCTTTACGTGTCTCTGTGGGCCTCTACGTGTTTCTCTGAGTATCTATGTATCTCTGTGCGTCTCCATGGACTCACTCTATGGGTCCCATAGTTTTGGTGGTGGGTGGCATGACCACAGTCGCGCCACTGTGGACTCGCGTCTTTCATTTCGGCCTGCCGGTGACCTTCTGATGCGTCTTCGAGGAGGGAGGAAGGGAGGGATGTCAGAGCGATGATGTTTGGGTCTCGAATGAGGAGGTGTTTTTTTTTCTCTTTTCCGGACGTCCACGTTGTTCCATTCTGTTCGACAGCAGCAGCAACAGCAACAGCGATCCTCCGCACCATCCCCAACCACCACCATCCTCAACTCCAAACACAAAGATCCCCCCGTGTAGCCCTAACAGACTGTTGGGGCAAGTGCTGTTAGAGAGTAGCACCTAATGAAGGCCGGCACGGCACACGAGGGGGTGGGTGGCCACCAGCACCACGCCCGGCCGCCTTTGTCTCTCGCCACCGGTGTTGGCCGTGAGCCAGAATCGAACTCGGGTCGCCGGATTCATAGCGCATCGCGCTAACCGCTACACCACCGCTCCCCACACCATCCACTACTCCCCAACCACAACCACAACCACCCGCGCCCCCCAAAGCCGCCCTCCCCCCACGGCCACCCCACCACCGCCCCTCTATAAATGCCATCACAAAGGGATTAAAATCGAGGCTGAAGAGTGGCCCTAAGACCCCGGGCAAAGATTACGGAACGCAGGGCCATTTAACAAAAAAAAAGCACAACGCGAATTAGTCGAGAGCGGTGAAACGAGGAACTCGCGAACTCGACGCTGCTCGCGACCCGCAATCGCGGTCACGCCGCTGTCGATGGTGAAACACGCGATGATTGACATCGTGGACGGCGCGGATTCAAACAGGGCGGGGAGTGATCTTGAGAGGGCGTGCGTGATGATGATCACGACGGCGTGAGGAGCCGTGGCACAAGTTTGTTGGCGCGCTGCGCTGCGATTCCCCGTTCAAGGGGCAAACATCGGTGACGAATGTGTGAGCCGATCCTTGGGGCCTTCTCTTTATGGTCGACTCAGCCTCAAATGAGTACTTGGTGCAGTGTGTAAACATCAGCACTGGGGAGACGAAGGCGGTCCGGGCGTCGTGATGGACATCCAACCCCCTCGTGTACCGTGCCGCTCTGCGTCGGTGCTACTCGCGAGCAGCACTTGCCCCAACAGTCTGGCCAGGCTATACGGGGGATCTTTGTCCTTGTGTTGTGTGTCCCTCGTGATGACGTGGGGTGCGGTGGCGCAGTGGCACTCGAGGGGGCTTTGGTTGGTCAGCACCTAGCCCGGGCCGCCTTTGTCTCCCCAATGCTGATGCTTTACACACCGCATCGGGCACTTATTGCGGGCTGAGTCGACCTAGCGGAGGCCCATCACCGGTTCAAATACGCGCCGTCTCTGGTATTGGTCGCGAGCGGCAATCGAACTACACTTCGTCAGATTCGTTCGTAGCGCAGTGCGCTAACCACTTGCACCACCGCTCCACACTCACGTACCAAACACACACACACACATCGCACACTCGTCAACAAATTCTCAAACACTCGCCCAAACACCCCCGCACTGCACGCCTCCCCTCCACCCCAATGCTCCCCCACCTCCCCCCTCCAACACTCTCCCCCGCCTACCCTCCCCACACACTCTCCGTTAGCCAGGGATGCTTTTGGCCATTGTGAACACTCGCCCCAGTCAATCGCGCTTTATGCACAACGAAGAACAGCTGGCGTGCTGCACCCCCACCACCTCTCCCCCCCCCCCCCACAACACACTGCCGCCCCCCCATGCCTCCTCCACCTCGTCCTCCCCCCTCTCTCTCTCTCTCTCTCCACCCATTCATGCCTCCCTACCTCCCTCCTTCCCTCTCCTCTCGTCTCTCACCCTCGTCCCACTTCCTTCTCGTCCAACTCCTTCACCCGGCCATGCCAATTCTGGGAATGATGAGAAACTCAGACGGATCGAAACGTCTGTTGCAGGCTGGACATCAATAATGATACCGCCTATAATTCATTATTATATCAAGGCTCGGTCCTTACATTGTTCACGCTATTGCTGGAGAAATGTCCTCCAAGACATACACATTTGGGACTATTCAACTATAAACGATGCTTTCATTTCTTATACATTTCCACGAGACGAGCCACTTCGTTGAGCTATCATTTTCGGCCAAGTCGCTTCTGTAAAAGACCTACGCAGCTCAGTGAGCCTTGCCTGGCAAACATAACAAAAAGCATGTATAGAGTTTAGCTTAGTTTGTAAACTTCAGGTGGAAGAAGCCCTCTCTGGTCGCAGTGGCTAATTAACAAGGATCGCTGCTCGAAGCGTCGCCTAGCATATATCTACGTATCCCTTTCTTAGGGCAGCGTTCGTTTACGAAAGGGGTGACGTTCCCCTCCCTCTCCCTCCCCGCGTGCGTCGAGAGTTGTGTCTTCACGCACGTACGCGCTCAGCACAGACAAAAGGTTCCCCCCCCCCCAAAAAAAAACACGATCAGCCTGATAGACTGTTGGGGCAAGTGCCGCTAGCGAGGAGCACCCACGAAGAGGGGTCGTGGGTGGCACAGCACCACGCCCGGCCGCCTTTGTCTCCCCAGTGCTGATGGCTATGCAACGCACCAGGTGCAGCATTTGTAATGCTGAGTGGACTCGATGAGAGAAACCCCGGCGGACCGCTTTAAACGACCGCCACCGTTATTGGTCGTGAGCCGGGAATTGAACTCCTGTCGACCGGTTCGTAGCGCAGCGCCGCTGACCACTGCACCACACGCGTGGACCCAGATATTATACAAAGATCCCCCGTATAGCCTTAACAGACTGTAGGGGCAAGTGCTGTTGGCGAGCACTTATGAAGGCCGGAACGGTACACGAGGGGGTGGGTGGCCAGCACCACGCCCGACCGCCTTTGTCTCCCCAGTGGCGATGTTTACACACCACACCAGATACTCATTTGAGGCTGAGTCGACCTAGGGGAGGCCCAGGACCGGTTCAGATAATCGTCACTGGTGTTGGCCGTGAGCGGGAATCGAACCCGGGTCGCCAGGTTCATAGCGCAGCCGCTACACTACCGCTCCCCACCAGATATTATATACACACACACTCGCTAACACGTATTTATGTTGTAATTATCACGTATTTATCACGTATTTATGTTGAACTTCTTTCTAATCGGAGGTGCGGGGGGGGGTGTGTGAAGGACAGCAAACGCAACACAAAAAGCAGTTGTAAACAGTTGAGTTTCCAATCCGGACGATGTAAACGCGCATTGCTCCGGTGGACACCTAATATCGGAAGGAAGAGCGTTCCAGACGGCCGCAGAAGCGCATCTTTGTTCGATCGCAATACAAAAAGCCGCTGCTGCAAGGATGAGGGGCGTTCGCGTGATGGTGGTTTATGCTCTTTGAGGACATCAGCAAGGTAGTGTGGCTCATTTGTAGCGAGCACTTTGTCATTAGGGCGACCTCATCACGTGTTCGTTCAGCAATCGGAATCCAATGCAGCTCTGCGAGCACCGGACGGACACGGTCGGATCTTGTGGTGCCCGTCACCACACGTGCCATAGAATGTTGTACACGCTGCGTGGTATTAACACACACTCGGATATTAAACACACACACTCAGATATTACACACACACACACTGCACACAATACACTCGGATGTTAAACACGCAGACACACACTGCATTAACACACACACTCGGATATTAGACACACACACTCAGATATCACGCACACACTGCATTAACAACAACAACAACCGCCATTCGCCACTAAGTGGCGGTGACGTCACCACGACGCTTGTGCCAGGCTATGTGCACCGTGAGGCCACGTGAAGTGTCGAACGCCCGCTGGCAGGAGGTCACGGGGCAGACCCAGGTGCCACGGGTCGACCGACTGAGATGACTGGCTGATGCACCACCTGTGCCCCCTACTGTGCCAACCTGCTGTGCTTTAGCCACCCGGCGCTCCGCTCGCTGTTGTGAGCGTCGCTCCTCCGCCCTTCGTTGTTGTTGGAGGGCGACTGCCTCCAACTGCCCAGTAGCATCCTTCACGAGCCTCCTCCACAGAGGCCGATCTTGACACCGCTGGTACCAGTCATCGGCAAGTCCACTCAGCTCCACGCCCTCCTGTACCACATCACTCCATCTCTTCTCTAGCCCGTGCCGCGCCCGCTTAGCCCCCTCAATCCGGCCAAACAAAAGCTGTTTCGGCATGCGGTCGCTGGGCATGCGGGCTACATGACCCAGCCATCGCAGCCTTGCCTGCCGGAGGAGCTCACCGATGGGACCCTGCCCAGATCTTTCAAGGATTTGTGAGCTCCTCACACAATCCAGTCTGGTTAAACCCAGGATGGATCGTAGGCAGGCCAGCCTAAATGTTTCCAACCGGCGAAGATGCTCCACCAGGGGGGTCCACGTTTCGCAAGCGTAGAGAAGGGAGGGAATGACCGTGGCCGAGAAGACCTGAAGCTTAGTGCGGAGCGACAGACCAGGTAGCTTCCACACAGTGTTACGCAACCGATGAAAAGATATTGCCGCTCGACTGATTCGGAGTGAGACCTCTGCTGTTAAACTGGAGCCAGTCATAAGCACACTGCCCAGGTATGGGAAACTCTCCACTCTCTCCACAACTGCCCCATCACCGATTGGGAGTTGTGGGGGTGGAGTGTCCGATGGTACAAAATACCCAGGCAGGTGCTTAGTTTTGGTGGGGCTGATGGTAAGGCCCCACCTCTTAGTGGCACGCTCCAGTCTCAGCAGCAGCGTCTCCAACTCCTCCTCTGACTGAGCAGCTATTACCAAGTCATCAGCATACATAACGTGGTTGAGCAATAGGGAGCCATCCCTTGACCGCACCCGGGCATCGATTAGCCTCCCATTATATCTGTACCATATGGAGATTCCCCCGGTACAGCTATTGAAGGCTTCACGAACTACGTGGTCAAAATAGATGTTAAATAATGTGGGAGCCAGAGGACATCCCTGTCGCACCCCAAGGTGTACAGGGAATGGCTCTGACTCCCGGCCACGTAGTTTTACCCGGGCCCGCTCACCATCATGAAGGTCCTTAATGATCGTGAGCAGAGGGTCAGGTACTCCAAAAGCACGAAGAACGACCCAGAGCCCAGGCCTACTGATGGTATCATAGGCCTTGACCAGGTCAATAAAGCAGAGATGTAGGTCTTGTTGGAATTCCCTACACCTCTGCTGTAGCAGACGGACAGAAAATATGGCATCTGTGCAGGACCGCCCTTTCCTGAAACCGCATTGGGGCTCCGCAAGCCTCTCCTCAGCGTGCCTGGCAAGGCGATGCTGAATAATCCTTGCCAGGACCTTTCCCGGCACACTGAGGAGTGAGATGCCCCTGTAGTTGTTACAGTCTGTGCGGTCCCCCTTCTTAAAAAGGGGGACCACCAGGGCATCCTTCCAATCCTGCGGAACCCGTCCAGTGGTCCAGACTGTTGTTATGATGTCATATAGGGCAGTCTGTGCACAAACGCCACCCTCCCTCAGCATTTCGCTTGGGAGATCATCTCTGCCCGCTGCCTTTCCTGGTCTCAGACTCCGGATCGCCTTCAATACTTCCTCAGCAGATGGCACCTCAGCCAGCCACTCACAGGGGATGACTTCATCCAATATTTGAGGCACCGCAGCCTCAGCAGGGTCATCCTCACTTTGTGCCACGATGTTTTCCTGGCTGTGGGATTTTCCCTCCCCCAGGACCTCACAGAAATGCTCAGCAAATCTGCGAACCTGTTCCTGGGGGTCGGAAATTGGATCACCGTTTTTTCCCCTAATGATGGTAATAGGTGTGGCGCTGCAGGTTACTTTTTTGATGGAGTTAAATAGCGATTTGTGATCACGGGCCACTGAGGCAGACTCCATCTCCTCAGCAACCCGCGACCACCACCCATCCTTGCAGCGCCTCACGGCTCTCCGAACCTCCGAGCGAAGGCTGCGGTAAGCCTCCTCATTCTCTGACGTGGGATTCTGTAGCCGATGACAGTGGGCCTGTCGCTTTTTCTCAACCATCCTGAACAACTCCTCTGTCATCCAGGGTGTCTGGGGAGGTCTGGACCACGTACCCAAAGCAGCCATTGCAGCTGCATGAGTCACAGTCCTAAACCTCGCCCATTTACCCTCGACATCAGGAGGAGTCGGGGACGATGCCAATCCCAGCCGCAAGCGATGATGAAATTCTCGCTTGCAACTTTCATCAGATAACTGAGACCAGGCCACTTTAGGTTGGAATGGGGTCCTGGGTGTACACCCACCACCGGAGTGGAAGAATGGCAGGCGCATCTTACAGATGACTAGTCGATGGTCAGAGGGCAGATCAGCTCCACGGTAGGTCCTGGTGTCAAGGACATGGGCTCGCATTCGCTGGTCCGTCACTATGTAGTCCAGCAGATGTTCTTGCTTGGACCCGGCATGCATCCATGATGTTGTGTGGATGCGCCGATGCCGGAACAGCGTGTTGGTAATTACAAGCCCATGGGCTGCACAAAAATCTAGCAGCCTCCTACCATTGTTATTGAGCTGATCTGGCCCATGCCCTCCAATCACTCCAGACCAGGTGCCAGTATCATGACCAACTCGGGCATTGAAGTCACCCAACATGATGACTCTATCCCGAGGGGCCACTTTAGCCAGCACCTGTGACAGGAGGTCATAGAAGGCATCTGACTCATCGGCTTTGCCTGCATCCCTCCACGGATGTTCATCTTCGGTGGGGGCATAAGTAACCACGACCACCATTCCTCGCCTCCGGTTGATGGGAAGGCGAGCCCAAAGTAGCCTGGGGCTTACAGCTTCCCACACCTCACCGCCACGCTCCCACGCCCCCTTCATTCTTTTGTTCAAAAGAAGACCCACACCCTGTTGTTTGGCAGTCTGCTGCCCCGAGTAGAGGACTGTCCACCCCTCATGGTGGCAGGAGCCAGAGCCGGTCCACCGGACCTCCTGAAAGCCGCATAGATCCAGGCGGTACCGGTCCAGCTCCCGACAGAGGAGTGGCAGCCTCTCCTCTGCAGTGAGCGTTCGAACATTCCACGTGGCCACCCGTAGTGGCTTTTCGTTGTTTCTGGAGTAGCCCCGAGGGTAGGTATTCAATCTCCTGGCTCCGCCAATTGGGGTTTGGCCAGGAGACGTCATAGACGCCTGGCCCCCCGGGGCCTCCGGCACAAGCTTAGTTGTTACAACTTTAATTCGTGGTTTTGTGGTAATTAATTGAAGGTGGAGGGGTTACCAGCCCCTCGCACCCGTCCAGAGCCCCCGTTTAGCCCCTGTGGTGGACACATATGCCATGAGGGGAGGAGCCAATCAAAATTGGAACTCCCCCCACAGCACTGTCCACGACACTGCATTAAACACACACACAGACACACACTCAGATATTAAACACACACATTCAGATATTACACACACACTGCATACAACACACTCGGATATTAAACACACACACACGCACTCAGACATCACACACACACACACTCCATTAAACAGAAATACACTCGGATATAAACAACAACAACCGCCATTCGCCAATAACTGTGGTGACGTCACCATGACGCTTGTGCCAGGCTATGTGCACGTTGAGGCCACGTGAAGTGTCGAACGCCCGCTGGCAGGAGGTCACGGGGCAGACCCAGGTGCCACGGGTCGACTGACTGAGATGACTGGCTGATGCACCACCTGTGCCCCCTACTGTGCCAACTTGCTGTGCTTTAGCCACCCGGCGCTCCGCTCGTTGTTGTGAGCGTCGCTCCTCCGCCCTCCGTTGTTGTTGGAGGGCGACTGCCTCCAACTGCCCAGCAGCGTCTTTCACGAGCCTCTTTCACAGAGGCCGATCTTGACACCGCTGGTACCGGTCATCGGCTAGTCCACTCAGCTCCACATCCTCCTGTACCACATTACTCCATCTCTTCTCTAGCCCGTGCCGCGCCCGTTTAGCCCCCTTGATCCGGCCAAACAAAAGCTGTTTAGGCATTCGGTGACTGGGCATGCGGGCTACATGACGCAGCCAACGCAGCCTTGCCTGCCGGAGGAGTTCACCGAGGGGACTTTGCCCAGATCTTTCAAGGATTTGTGAGCTCCTCACAGAATCCAGCCTGGTTAAACCCAGGATGGATCGTAGGCAGGCCAGCCTAAATGTTTCCAATCGGCGAAGATGCTCCATTAGGGTGGTCCACGTTTCGCAAGCGTAGAGGAGGGAGGGAATGACCCCGGCCGAGAAGACTTGAAGCTTCATGCGGAGCGACAGACCAGGTAGCTTCCACACAGCTTTACGCAACCGATGAAAAGATAATGCCGCTCGACTGATTATGAGTCAGACCTCTGCTGTCAACCGGAGCCGGTCATGAGCACACTGCCCAGGTATGGGAAACTCTCCACTCTCTCCATAACTGCCCCATCACCGATTGGGAGTTATGGGGGTGGAGTACCCGATGGCACAAAATACCCAGGCAGGTGCTTAGTTTTGGTGGGGCTGATGGTAAGGCCTCACCTCTTTGTGGCACGCTCCAGTTTCAGCAGCAGCGCCTCCAACTCCTCCTCTGAGTGAGCGGCAATTACCGGATCATCGGCATACATAACGTGGTTGACCAATAAGGAGCCATCTCTTGACTGCCCCCGGGCATCGATCAGTCTCCCATTGTATCTGTACCAGATGGAAATTCATCTGGTACAGCTATTGAAGGCTTCAGGAACTACGTGGTCAAAATAGATGTTAAATAATGTGGGAGTTAGAGGACATCCCTGTCGCACCCCAAAGTGAACAGGCAATGGCTCTGACTCCCGGCCACGTAGTTTTACCCGGGCCCGCTCACCATCATGAAGGTCCTTAATGATCGTGAGCAGAGGGTCAGGGACTCCGAAAGCACGAAGAACAACCCAGAGCCCAGGCCTAGTGATGTTATCATAGGCCCTGACCAGGTCAATATAGCAGAGATGTAGGTCTTGTTGGAATTCCCTACACCTCGGCTGTAGCAGATGGAGAGAAAATATGGCATCAGTGCAGGACTGCCCATTCCTGAAACCACATTGGGGCTCCACAATCCTCTCCTCATTCTGCCTGGCAAGGCCATGTTGAATAATCCTTGCAAGGATCTTTCCTGGGACACTCAGGAGTGAGATGCCCCTGTAGTTACATTCTGTGCAGTCCCCTTTCTTAAAGAGGGGGACCATCAGGGCATTCTTCCAATCCTGTGGAACCCATCCAGTGGTCCAGACTGTTGTTATGATGTCATGTAGGGCAGTCTTTGCCCTACATGACATTGGATCACTGTTCTTTCCTCTAATTGTGGTAATAGGTGTGGTGCTGCAGGTTACTTTTATGATGAAATTAAAGACCCATTTGTGATCCCGGGCTATTGAGGCAGACTCCATCTCCTCAGCAACCCGCGACCACCACCCATCCTTACAGCGCCTCACGGCTCTCCGACCCTCCGAGCAAAGGCTGCAGTAAGCCCCCTCATTCTCCGACGTGGGATGCTGTAGCCGATGAGAGTGGGCCTGTCGCTTTTTCTCAGCCAGGGTCTCTGGGGAGGACTGGACCAAGTACCTAAAGCAGCCATTGCAGCTGCATGAACCACAGTCCTAAACCTCACCCATTTCCCATCGACATCAGGAGGATTGGAGGATGATGCTAACCCCAGCTACAAGCGATGATGAAATTCTCGCTTACAACTTTCATCAGCGAGCTGAGACCATGCCAATATGGGTTTGAATGGAGTTCTGGGTGTGCACCCACCACTGGAGTGGAAGAACGGCAGGCGCATCTTACAGATGACAAGTCGATGGTCAGTGGGCAGATCAGCTCCACGGTAGGTCCTGGTGTCAAGGACATGGGCCCGCGTCCGCTGTTTCGTCACTATGTAGTCCAGCAGATGTTCTTGCTTGGACCTGGCATGCATCCATGATGTTATGTGGATGTGCCGATGTCGGAACAGCGTGTTGGTAATGACAAGCCCATGGGCTGCACAGAAATCTAGCAGCCTCCTACCGTTGTTATTGAGCTGATCTGGCCTATATCTTCCAATCACTCCAGACCAGGTGCTAGCATCATAACCAATTCGGGCATTGAAATCACCCAACAAGATGACTCTATCCTGAGGGGCCATTTTAGCCAGCACCTGTGACAGGAGGTCATAGAAGGCATCTGACTCACGCATGTTCGTCTTCAGTGCGGGCATAAGTAACTACGACCACCACTCCTCGCCTCTGGTTTATGGGAAGGCGAGCCCAAAGTAGCCTCGGGCTTACAGCTTCCCACACCTCACAGTCACTCCCTGTAGTTTGGCAGTCTCCAACCCTGAGTAGAGGACTGTCTACCGTTCATTATGGCAGGAGCCAGAGCCGGTCCATGGGACCTCCTGAATGCCACAGAGATCCAGGTGGTACCGGTCCAGCTCCCGCCAGAGGAGTGGCAGCCTCTCCTCCACAGTGAGAGTTCAAACATTCCACGTGGCCATCCGTCGTGGCTTTTTGTTGTTTCTGGAGGAAGCACACACACACACTCGGATATTAAACACACGAACAAACAAGACAAAGATCCCCCGTATAGCCTAATAGACTGTTGGGGCAAGTGCTGTTAGCGAGGACCTATGAAGGCCAACACCACGCCCGGCCACCTTTGTCTCCCTAGTAGCGATGTTTACACATCGCACCAGGTACTCATTTGAGGCTGAGTCGACTTAGGGGAGGCCCAGGACCGGTTCAGATAATCGTCACTAGTGTTGGCAGTGAGCAGGAAACGAACCCAGGTGGCCAGTTTCGTAGCGCAGCGCGCTAACCGCTACATTACCGCTCCACACACTATTACACACACACTCGGATATTAAACACACACACTATTACACACACACACTCGGATATTAAACACACACAGACGCGCGTGATCGCCAAGTCACAAACAGTCGTGAAAGGACGCGAGCCATTCCCAAACAAACTCCGCTCAGCCGTAAATAACCTTGAGAGCCGTTGCATTCTCCTCCACTCATGCAGTGGCTCGGCCATTCATTCCACAGACTGTTAGTTGTTTGGGTTTGTAATGACTTAATCTCCGATGCTCCAACTGTACCAAATCATAATCACCATCATCGTCACGTGACACCACTATCATCACAATCATGACCACCACATACACAGATACCCAGTATAGGCTTTACAGACTGTTGTGGCAAGTGCTGGTGAGCGAGCACCTATGAAGGCCGGAATAGCACACGACGGAGTTGGTGGCCAGCACCACGCCCGGCCGCCTTTGTCTCCCTATTTACCACCACCACAACTCGTAGTAACACCAACACCACTGACACCACTACCATCACCACCAGGACCATCATCATGACCACCACCACGAACACCATCACCCCCAAAGTCCCCACCACCACCATTACCACCACCCAAAGTGATCCAAACACCACCAACATCCCACTACCATCACCACCAAAGTCACCACTACCGCCATCATTAACAAAGATCCCCCGTATAGCATAAACAGACTGTTGGGGCAAGTGCTGTTAGCGAGCACCTATGCAGGCCGGCACGGCACACGAGGGGGTGGGTGGCCAGCACCACGCCCGACCGCCTTTGTCTCTCCAGTGGCGATGTTTACACGTCGCACCAGGTACTGATTTGATGCTGAGTCCACCACCATCACCACCACTACCGGTACCACCACGAGAAGGAGACAGATCCGTTTCGCTGTCTGCTATTCCCCAAACCACGTGACACCTCCGATTAGCACGGTTGTTGGCTACATACGGTGCGAAAGAAGTTCAACGTACAAAATAGATATATGTAGTGAGGTCGACTGAGTCGCAGACGTAGACTTGGAGGCAACACATTTATTTAACTCCAACACACGGGGTAATTTTTCCCTTAACATAATAACAACCTATGGTGGTGACCACCAGGCTAGCTACACTAGTTACCACGTGACTGGTGTAGTTAGCCAGGTGGTGACCACCAGGCTAACTACACTAGTTAACACGTGACTGGTGTAGCTAGCCAGGTGGTGACCACCAGGCTAACTACACTAGTTACCACGTGACTGGTGTAGTTAGCCAGGTGGTGACCACCAGGCTAGATACACTAGTTACCACGTGACTGGTGTAGCTAGCCAGGTGGTGACCACCAGGCTAACTACACTAGTTACCACGTGACTGGTGTAGCTAGCCAAGTGGTGACCACCAGGCTAGCTACACTAGTTACCACGTGCCTGGTGTAGTTAGCTAGGTGGTGACCAGCAGGCTAGCTACACTAGTTACCACGTGACTGGTGTAGTTAGCCAGGTTGTGACCACCAGGCTAGCTACACTAGTTACCACGTGACTGGTGTAGTTAGCTAGGTGGTGACCACCAGGCTAACTACACTAGTTACCACGTGACTGGTGTAGCTAACCAGGTGGTGACCACCAGGCTAGCTACACTAGTTACCACGTGACTGGTGTAGTTAGCCAGGTGGTGACCACCAGGCTAACTACACTAGTTACCACGTGACTGGTGTAGCTAACCAGGTGGTGACCACCAGGCTAACTAGTGTAGTTAGCCTGGTGGTCACCACCAGGCTAACTACACTAGTTACCACGTGACTGGTGTACCTAGCCAGGTAGTGACCACCAGGCTAACTACACTAGTTACCACGTGACTGGTGTAGCTAGCCAGGTGGTGACCACCAGGCTAGCTACACTAGTTACCACGTAACTAGTGTAGCTAGCCAGGTGGTGACCACCAGACTAACTACACTATTTACCACGTGACTGGTGTAGTTAGCCAGGTGGTGACCACCAGGCTAGCTACACTAGTTACAATGTAACTGCTACTACGGACCGGGACCACAGCTCGGGTCCTGGTCCACGTGTTGGGGACTCGTCGAACGTAGAACGTAGACGAAGGTTTCTTCAGGATGAACAACAACAACCCTGGTCCCTCTCGGGACCCGACTTTTATTCTCTCCGGCGTGGCTGGCTCCGCCCTTGGCCACGACCACCTTCCAGAATCCTCGAGAAGGATGTGGGTCCCAACCACGTGACCACCCCTAGCCCCCCACTTGGGGCCCCTTGGTCGACTTAACTGGTCACGTGTCCTCTCGGGTCAACCAGAGTGCCATGGCCTTTATTAACCTCATTCCTACAGCCGGCACCCACACACCCTGTCCTGTAGGGGCTGGCACTGCACGCCGAGCGTGGTGCCACCCAGCGCTATCACTCAGCGCTGACCGGGCCCCTGTAGGGCCGGTACTACACCCACACCATTAGTGGTGTCCGCGATGTCGCTACACAGCACGCCGTGCCTCTAGGGCAGGCACTGCACAGTGACATCCCGTGACGTCACTACACTTGCTCAACAAACGCAGTGCCACGTGTGCCTTACCCTCCCACGCCTCTCGGTCTTGAGCAGGGGTCGGCAACCTGCAGCTCCGGAGCTCCATGCGGCTCGTTAAAGACTGCAGTGCGGCTCTTGAAATGATAAATTTTGGTTTCCAACCCCTGACCGTGGAAGTCCAGTTCACCATGGAAGTCCAGTTTACCATGGAAGTCCAGTGCACCATGGAAGTCCAGTGCACCATGGAAGTCCAGTGCACCATGGAAGTCCAGTTTACCATGGAAGTCCAATTCACCATGGAAGTCCAGTTTACCATGGAAGTCCGGTTCACCATTAAAGTCCAGTTTACCTTAGAAGTCCAGTTCACCATGGAAGTCCAGTGCACCATGGAAGTCCAGTGCACCATGGAAGTCCAATTCATCATGGAAGTCCAGTTTACCTTGGAAGTCCAGTTCACCATGGAAGTCCAGTCCACCATGGAAGTTTAACACGTAGGCTTTCGCGACCAATATAATTAATAATAATAAACGTGTTTGGGTTAGATCGCGTTATTTATAAATGTGTCGTAACCCTCCACCACCCAACACGGAAGTCCAGTTTACCATGGGCAGGGGTTCGAAAACCTTCGGTTCCGGAGCCGCATGCGGCTCACGAAGCACTGCTGCGTGACAGTTATTTATTAACGAACCACCGTCTCGTAATCACCACACAGAGCAGTGCGGCTCTTTCACATCTTGATGGAGTTTTCTTGTAGTTTGTTACCGCATTGCTGCTGTTGTTGGTTGCCGGCCCCCCCTCCCCTCCCCCCCCGGCGTCTGGAGACACGAGGCAAGGTGGCTCTTGACGCAGCCACGCAACGCGAGCCGTCACGTGGCTGTGCCGCGTCACGTGGCTGTGCCGCGTGACCCCATCACGACCATGCACGGTTGCGCGGGGCTTCAGCCTCCACCGCACAGACGCTGCCGGCTCCGTGGCCTCGGACGGAATTCAAACATCGGCGGCGAGCGACACCACTCACGCCACCGCTCCCCCCCCCCCCCTCTGCCAACCGCACCTTTAAGTTGATATTCTTTTAGGCGTCCGTGCTAATTGGTGTGCACTATGAAAACCAGCCCCCACCCCCTCTCCACCCCCTTGTTTGGGGTGCACTCTGTAAATCGGCTTTTCGAACAGGGCTGGGCTCGTCACTGGCAATCATCTCTCTCCTCGAGTGCCTCTTTTGTGATGCAAAGGAGAGTGGGAAGATGCGTGGGGGGGGGGTGTGAGGGGGAGGGCAAAGGGGGGGGGGTGACCCACTCAGATTTTGCCCCCCCACCTCCACCCCCAGCCAGACACTACCCCCTTCCTCCAGCAACACTCCATTCAGGGGGAGAGAAATGAGCTTGCAAAATAAACTCTGACAGCAGTGGCGGCAGCGGCAGCCTCTCCTCTGTCTCTCTCCCTCTCTCTCCAGGAGCGTCTCGCTGGGCCCGCTTTGCCGGCTCGAGTCGAAGCCTCGAGCCATTACATTCGATTATTGATAGTATGTTGTTATTGTTGTTGCTGCGGCTATAGATAGTATGTAAATATGCATTTTTTGGTGTTTATCAGTAGTTTTTTATAAGTTTCTAAGTTCATAATGAGTATTATTCGCGTGATGGTGGTGATGGTGGCGGTGGTGGCGGTGGTGGCGGTGGTGGTGGCGGCGGTGGTGGTGGCGGTGGTGGTGGTGGCGGTGGTGGTGGTGGTGGTGGCGGTGGTGGTGGCAGTGGTGGTGGTGGCGGTGGCAGTGGTGGTGGCGGCGGTGGTGGTGGTGGCGGTGTCAGTGGTGGTGGTGGCAATGGTGGTGGTGATGGCAGTGGTGCTGGTGGCAGTGGTGGTGGTGGTGTCGGTGGTGGTGGCGGTGGTGGTGGTGGTGGTGGCGCTTTGAGTGGCACATTTGTGCCAAAAAGGCGCCACCCGAGTGGAAATAATATTTTTGATATTTTTGTGAAGTAAAAGCTCACGGTTAAATGTCGCCTGCTGTTTGTTTGTTGTTCGTCATATATAGGGTCGGGATCAAACCCACGACCTCCTGTATACCAGGCGAGGGAGTTAACATCTCCTAGCCACTTCCCAGGCCTGACTCTCCCCTCGCTTCTTCGTCCCATCACCCCCCTCCCATCACCCCCCTCCCATCACCCACCCCCTCCCATCACCCACCCCCTCCCACCACCAACCCCTTCACCCCCCGCCGGAAATGCCTCGGTCCGACCCTCACCCCAAACAACCAACGCCACCCCCACCGCGTCTCCATCAACTCCCGATGGATGATGCAGCCACGGTCACTCGCGTCGGGGTGGAGACTCTCATCAGTACACACAAATACTGGCTGCCCGAAAATGAATAGCACAAAGAAAACGTTCGTTAGTTGTATTATTATTTGAGAAACAATACTGATGTACATCTCATATGAATACATGTAATAGGCGTATGCCCTTTTAGTTTATGCATTTTCTTTCGTATTGTTTTGATTCGACATCCTCGAATTATGAATTAAACTTCTAAATGTCGTCCATCATTCACTGCAATCGATCTAATCCGGCGCTCAAACTGTGAGGAGACATTTCCCAACGCAGCTGTAGGGGACGGTGGATGACATTGCAGCGTCAGCAATCAAACGATACTCTTTGGTTCTTTCGGTGACGTTACGTAGGTATAAAATAAAATAAATCACGACGTTTCGATCGCAACACAAGCGGTTGAAACGTCGTGATTACGGATTCCTGCAGTCACGAAAGCTTCAAATCATACGATGTTTAAGCTAGACTTGCTTTGCGAGCGTAGACCTTAGGTTGAAGAAAAAGACCCAGAGATTAAAAAAAAAATTATCAAACGGCATTAAGTCGGGTAAATGGGCGGACTTGTCATTATGTCAGGGTTCCTCTTGCAACAGAAAGAAAGTCCCAATTCAATATTCACAACACACTAACACGTACACGTCCGATGCAACTATTCATATCGAATTTACGTCAGCATCTCAAAAAGAACACTAAAGCTATTCTACTTATTCTTTGGGTCTTTCGGTAAAGTCACGTAGATGGGTTCAAATTAAAATTTAAAATAAAAACTCACGACGTTTCGATCGCAACACAAGTGGTCGTTATCAGGCGGAGAGAAAAGGGGGGTACGCCTCTAAATGCAACTGTTAATAAAGGTTTAAAATGAGCGTAGCCCAAGTGTCAGAACGGAGTGGGCGGGGCACAAGAGTCTAGGCTAGCAGTGGAGAGAGAATCCTATAGAGATGGAGTCTAGACCATGATCACGGTTACATTGCTTTTACGGCTTTATTTTGGTGATTTCAAAAAGTTTCTTGGTTTGGCCATGGTTGTTTGTTATAGTACGGAGTTAGACTGATGGCTTTAATCTAAGTTGTCTTGTGGTTGTTGTTGTTGTGGTTGTTTGACTTGCATCCCACTGGGATTTTTGCACGCAGCGTTGGTGTACGGTGCTATTTCTGGAATATTTTGTTGTTTTTTCCTGGATTTTCTGTTTGCACAAAGTCACATATAGTCACTTTAAGATGTTTTCTTGTTCACGTTTTTGTCTTTTGTTTGTTGCGGTTGCACCCGATTCAAGAGCCGAATGGCTCACAGGGCTCTACCAAATAAAGGAAACTGAAATGAAAAAGCAAACGCTGTAGAGATGGAGCCTAGGCGGGCAGTGGACAGCGCATGGAATAGGCATGGTGGACTAGTGGTAGTCTAGACCAGCAGTGGATAGAGGAAGCTAAAGGCTCTTTGGTAGATTCATGATTCGAACCCCCTGTGATGAGTTACACAAATTCGACAATAAGAGACGGCCGTGAGGTCTACACGCATTTCACGATTCCTGCACCCGGAGCACCCATGTTATTATTTTTTTCAACGTAATAATACAATACCAAGATAATATGTGTCGTGAGATGTATCCATATCTTCTAGGATTCTAAATAATATTCCAACGAAAGAATTACATTGATTAGTAACAGGAGCACGAATTTAAACGTTAGCGCAATTAAAAATGTACGTATGTTGAACTTTTTTCGCATCGTACGTAGCCAACCGCGCTAATCGGAGGTGCGGGGGAAAGGCAACAAACTGAACACAAAAAGCGGCTCTAAATGAATGAGTTTTCAATCGAGACGATTTAAAAGTGCATAGCTCCCAAGGGCTTCCTAATATCGTAAGGGAGAGCGTTCCAGACGGCCCCAGAAGCGCGTCTGAAAGCGCGAGCGAAAACGAACCGAGGTCAGTTTTATGAATTCGTTGCTTTCACCTCCGCGTTGTGACTATCCATCGTTATTTTTATTATTGTTGTTGTTATTATTATTGTTATTATTCGTGTTAATCTATTGCTATTATTGTTATTAGTGCTGTTATTATTGTCATCATTATTGTTATTGTTTTTGTTCACGTCTTCCCAACGTCTTCCGCCGTTTTAATTCAACGTGTTTTGTACGTATATGTTCCATATACGTACATATATGTTCCATATACGTACCCAGCCAGCCGGGACGCTCGAGGCGTGGATTGTTTTTTAGTGGTACTGTGAGAAAGCAGAAGACGACAATTCGGCTTCTCATTCATAAATCTGTACATCCACACACACACACAAACTAAGTTTTCATTGATACATCCCATCAGCGACACGGCCCTTCTTGGAATGCATAATTTCAGGGGCATTGGTTCCACACAAGCACAGCTACGGACCGGTTTCGACGTTCGGTGTCTCATCATGAGACAATTGACCTCCGTCTTAATAAAAATTAGTTTTTAAGTATGTGCTACTTAATAGCTCACGGTGAGCGTAGTTCACATGCCTAATTGTTTAAAGTGATGCATAATCTATTTTCATAATTCTGTTTGGACAAATTACTCTCCACTTAACGTTATCATAATCGGGCATAAGTTATTTATTTGAGCCGTTCATGTTCCGTTATCTCTTGAGAGCTAATTGCAAGATCAGGGTCGCCGCGCTGCACAGTGCGTGGGGCCTGTGGGCAGCACGGGTAGAAGCGATGATGATGATGGTGGGGGTGATGGTGGGGATGATGATGGTGGTGATTATGGGGATGATGACGGTGGTGATGAAGATGCTGATGGTGGTGGTGGTGATGATGATGATGATGGTGGTGGTGGTGGTGTTGATGATGGTAGTGGTGGTGGTGTTGATGATAATGATGGAGGTGGTGATGATGATGGTGGTGATGATGGTAATTATGATGGTGGTGATGATGATAGTGGTGGTGGTGGTGATGATGATGATGGTGGTGATGATGATGATGGTGGTGGTGGTGGTGGTTATGATGGTGGTGGTGGTTATGATGGTGATGGTAGTTATGATGGTGGTGATGATGGTGATGATGATGGTGGTAGTGGTGGTGGTGTTGATGATAATGATGGTGATGATGATGATGGTGGTGATGATGGTAGTTATGATGGTGGTGATGATGATGGTGGTGATGATGATGATGGTGATGATGATGATGGTGGTGGTGATGATGGTGATGATGGTGATGATGATGGTGGTGGTGACGTTGGCCCGGCGGTCGAGACTGGCTACGGAGCGGCAGGTAAACGAGGAGGGTGAAGGCGCCCGGTGAATGTCGACTCGCGCGCGCGTGCGGAAGCGCTCGGTGGAATCCGTTTCACAACGCAGGACCAGTGAGAGATGGTGACAGATTTGCCAAGGTAATCATCCAACAGTGGATAGAACACGATCAATGTTGTTGTCCCGATCTCGCGGCACGAGGGCACTTGGTGTGTCCCACCGGGACCTCACCGGGCGCGTTCAGCATGCGGCCGTTTAATAAAACACAAATACACATCTGTCAAATCAACAAAGTGTACAACTCGTGCCGGCCACCACCGGCGTGTGAAGCTACAACAGAGGAGCTGTCTGCGTGTGAATATATAAATACGTATAAAGTCGTGGAAGGGGTCCCCGTAGCTTTTACGGAGTGCCTTTGCCAATAACAAAAAAAAAACAAAATCCGTCCCGAGGATTCGTTCGCCTGCACGACGACATTTGGCCCTGGAAAGCCACCAAGCTGACGAACTCAAGAAAAAGTCATCACCCTGCGTAAGTGAAGAGGGGGAGGAGTGAAGGGTTCCGAGGGGTTGTGGTGGGGGAGGGGGGTTAAGGGGCTCGGCGTCGGGACGCGCAGTCGGGGGCAGCTTGTCTGGGGTTGAGTGATGTGGGCGAGTGGGCGGCAGGGGGCGGGAGGAGGAGGGAGGGGGTGGGTGGGAGGAAAGGGGTGGGAGTGTGAGGGAGTGGGGAGGGGTAGGGAGGGAGTGGAAGGGAGTGGGTGGGAGGGGTGGAAGGGGGAGGGAGTAGGTGGGGGGGAGAGGAAGGGGGGTGGGAGGGGGAGGGAGGGGGTGGGAGAGGCAGGAAGGGGGCTGGGAGGGGGAGGTCATCGCTTCATCTGGGATGAGAGGTCATGTGCAGGTCAAATGTAGTGACAGAGAGACAGTGAGAGAGGGAGAGAGGAGAGAGAGGGGAGAAGGGAGGGAGAGAGATCCCAAAGATAAGCGCGCGGGAGAGAGGGGGCAAGGCGGTGTGTGTGTGTATGTTGAACTTCTTTCGCACCGTAAGTAGCCAACCGTGCTAATCGGAGGAGCGTAATCACCGGATGAATCGACGTGGAGTGTATCAGTAGCAAGGATGCATTTCCAAGTTTGTTTTTCTGTCAATGTGAAAAATCGTGCCCAGATACGACATTTAGGATGATTAGATAATGGGGGGGGGGGGGGGGTGGTCTAAGGGTGCGAGAGAGAGAAACGAAGAGGGGAGAGAAAAAGAGAGCGTGGATGGGCAAAGATAGGCGGGAGAGGGGAGAGGGAGGGTGAGGACGGGGTGAGGGGGGGGGGCTAGAAAGATGGAGCTAAGGGCGGGGGAGTCAGAGATAGGGAGAAGCAAGAGGGGAGAGAAGAGGGAGAGTTTAGCGAGAGATGTTGGAAGAGGGAGAGAGAGAGGCGGGGAGCGGCAAGGCAGATCAGAATCGGAATCTGTTTTTGTCCCGGAGAAATCCGATGAGCTACTAAGCTCTTTTTTCACCGATGTCCAGCAGGGGCACGGGGTCAGAACGTTACAACAACAACAACAAAACAAACGATCGGCGTGCAAAGTATAGCAAAGGTAAGCAAATCGCTAAAATAAAAAAAACATAAAGTAAAAAGTACAAATTGCATGAGTTTACCAATTCCCCGCGTAGACAAAGCAGCGAAGTAACAGCGAGAACAGCCCGAGACCAGTTAATGCATCTATCAAATATAATAGAACGACAACCTTCCGATCAACCTACCCAGAAGAAGAAGGAAAAGAAGAAGAATTATTTTCATGCCGGGTTAATCATACAGTGAGGGAAAAAAAAATATTTGATCCCCTGCTGATTTTTTTTACGTTTGCCCACTGACAAAGAAATGATCAGTCTGTAATTTTAATGGTAGGTTTATTTGAACAGTGAGAGACAGAATAACAACAACAAAAATCCAGAGAAACGCATCTCAAAAATGTTATAAATTGATTTGCATTTTAATGAGGGAAATAAGTATTTGACCCCCTCACTGTACATTTTTTTTCGGGGGGGGGGGGGGGAGGGAGAAGGGAAGTTAATCGCCGCTTTTGATTCTTTCCCAATGGCTCCTTGGGGGTCGAGTCGCCACGTGACTCGCCACCTGCGTGAGCGATGAGGCCGGACGATGTGCGAGTGCGCCCTTGCACGGCGCAGCGCAGTTGCGTCGCCTGCGCTCGCGCGGCTGCTACTGCCGCCGCCGCCGCTTGCGAGCCACCGTGAGAATCTCCGCTTCCCGTAGCTCTGGGGAGGAGGAGGAGGAGGTGGGGGTGTGGGGGTGGTTCGGGCGGGGAATTTAGAAGCAGCAGCAGCAGCAACAACAACACGAAAAAACAAGCGCCGCTTTTTGACCGCAGGAATTAAAATGTCGCGTAAACGATGAGACTCCGCTGATTAGGGCCGCTGCTGCTTCTGCTGCTGCTGCTGCTAAATACGGGAAGACGGTGATGGTGGGGGGTGGGGGCGGGTGGAAATTTCTTTGAATCTCAACCAAATCCCTGGGCTCGTCTTGGCAAGGTGGACCGCATCGCGAGGTCGCGTTTCGACTGAAACCTGGCCGCTCAGGAGAAGCTACCTGGTGGTGGAGTGAAGTGTGGGTTCGTCCGTCTCTTCCGACAGACCAATACACAGCCTCTACAGGGGCCTCCCACGAGCTCCCTGTAAGTCTACGGTATATGGGTCTCTATGTGAGTCGATGGGTCTCTATGTGAGTCGATGGGTCTCTATGTGAGTCGATGGGTCTCTATGTGAGTCGATGGGTTTCTATGTGAGTCGATGGGTCTCTATGCGGGTCGATGGGTCTCTATGTGAGTCGATGGGTCTCTATGCGGGTCGATGGGTCTCTATGTGAGTCCATTGGTCGGTATGCGGGTCGATGGGTCTCTATGCGAGGCTATGGGTCTCTATGCTACTTTATGGGTCTCTATGCGAGGCTATGGGTTTCTACGGGCATCGATGGGTCTCTATGTGAAGCTATGGGCCTCTATGCAAGTCTATGGGTCTCTATGCAAGTCCATGGGTCTCTTTGCGAGTCTATGGGTCTCTATGCAAGTCCATGGGTCTCTATGCGAGGCTATGGGTCTCTACGGGCGCCGATGGGTCTCTATGCAAGTCTATGGGGCTCTATGCGGAGTCGACGAGTCTGTATGCGAGTCGATGAGTTTTTTTATATTTAAAAAGCGTTGTGTTATTGCCTTTTCGGGTCATGCTGTTGGCGAATGCGTCGAGTTATTTTTGTTTGTCGTACTATGCTAACACATGTGGGCAACCCAGCAGGGATTGTTGTGGCCACACCCTGCTGATGAGACCGGGAGAAGTGGACATCTCTCTCAATGTTGTTGCCGTAGCTGCCGTTAACAAACGCCGCGGGTAAACAATCATCGGTCCGGCGCGCGGAGACAATTATGGTGATAGCCTAAAACTTTTTTTTTTAATCTTATTTTTGTTTTACGTGGCGAGACACATTGCGTGTCTTAGACGTCGTTTTTGATAACAGAGGCTGTCCCCCAAGCCAGCGGGCGAGGGTCTCAGGTCCCCGTGATGGGAAAGGCGGCGCTTCGTGGTTCGAGTTGAACTTTGCTGAACCAGGTGAGAACCCGGGAGACCAGGAGTCTCGCTTGCAAGAGTGGAGGTGCACCTGGGTCAGAATCAGAATATGTATTTACACTGGAGGAATCCGATGAGCTATGAAGCTCTTTGTCAGTAGGGGCGGGTAAGAACGTTAGACAACAAACGCAGTGCAAAAACACGATAGGAGTGCAAAGTACACGAACGATAAACAACCGTAATTTATAGTTGTTTTTGTGTGGTTAGATCGCATGATCGTAAATGTGTCGTTAAACCCGCCACCACCCGACGCAGCCAATTAGTAGGGGGTTTGTCACGTAAACAGAACGTGCCAATTCGTTAGCACACCGGTGCGTTGGAGAACAAATCCACAAAATGTAACAATCTGGGTACGACGCTTCGCCAGTAATTACAACGAGCATCATCAGGCGGACAGTAGCCAGACTTGTGGATAAATCCTCCAGCTGTTTCGTTCCTTAAATAGAGGCGGTGTGGATGCGATGACGCCACTTGTGAGCCCTTCACGTGCGAAGGGGGGGGGTGGGTGGGTTAATAAAAGTTAACAAATCACCCAAACAAACACAACACTTAAACTATCCCCATCCTAGCAGGAAAAAAGTCACCAGAATGACAAAGCAATGGAAGTGACTGCTCGTCTGTCCAGCCCGCCAGCCAGACAGCCAAACTTTTTTTTTCTAATGTAGTCTAAATGGATTTTTTTTTCTTCTTTGG